>NW_004524624.1:5929158-5943975 GCF_000260255.1 Octodon degus | reverse complement strand
ATGTTGGTAGAAGTTTTGTTGTAAATGGGTTGTGTTACATTGAGATAGTGTCCTTCTACGCATGTGTTCTTCAGGATTTTTATCATGAATGGATGTTGGATTTTGTCAAAGGCTTTTTCTGCATCTATTGAGATAGTCATATGATTTTTCTCCTTGCTTCTGTTTGTGATATATTACATTTATCAGTTTGCATATGTTGAACCATCCTTGCATCCCTGGGATGAAGCCTACTTGGTCATGATGTATGAGCTTTTTGATGGTTTGTTGTATTCATTTGCCAATATCTTGTTGAGATTCTTGTATCCATATTCATTAAAAAGATTAGCCTGTAGTTTTCTTTTCTTTCTTTTTTTTTTTTTTTTTTTGGCAGAACTGGGGATTGAACTCAGACCCTTGCGCTTGCCAGGGAAGCACTTATTCTACTTAGCCATCTCCCTGGCCCTGTAGTTTTCTTTTATAGTTAGATCTTGCCTGGTTTCAGAATTAGGATAATGCTAGCTTCTAGGAGTGAGTTTGGAAGTAATTCTTCTCTTTTAATTTCATTAGAGTGTTTATGGGTGTTTATTGACATTATATCCTCCCTGAAAGTCTTGTAAGACTAAGCAGTGAATCCATCAAGTCCTGGGCTTTTCTTCGTTGGTAGGTTACTTACCACTCTCTTCATTTCGTTCCCTGTTATTAGATTGTTCAGCATTTTTGTGTTGTATTGGTTTAGTTTTGGTTATTTATATGGGTCTAGGAATGTGTCCACTTCTTCAGGAGTCTCCAATTTATTGGAGTACAATTTTTCCTGGATAGTAGATGCTAATGAGCTTCTGGATTTTAGTGGCCTCCTTTGCAACTTTCCCCTTTTTTTTCCTAATTTTGTTGGGTTTGTTTAACTTGGTTTTTTTTTTTTTTTTTTTTTTAGAAGAACTGCTCTTCATCCACGCATGGTGGGACACAGCTGTAATCCTGGCATTAGGGGGGCTGAGGCAGGAGGATCACCAACAGGTCCGAGGCCAGCCTGAGCTACATAACCAAGCTCAAAGCCAGTGTGAACTACAAAGTGAGACCCTGTCTCAGAACAAAACAAAATAAACCCACCACCAACAAAGAACAGCTCTTCAATGTATTATTTTTGTGTTTTTAGTTTCAATTTCATCTCTGATCTTTATGGTTTTTCTTCTTGTACTAAGTTTGGGTTTGGACTGTTCTCGTTCTCTTGGTTTCTTTCTTTTCTTTTCTTTTTTTTTCTGTATTTTAGGGAAGGGTCTGCAGGGTATTCAGGTTCTCACTACTAGATCAGACTTGTAGTGATTCTCCTGTTTACAGCCTCCCAAGTGCTGGGATTACAGGCGCTTGCCACCACGCCCAGTCTCAATTGCAGTCTCAGCATACCCCAGGGGCAGGGCTGGCATGGCAGGCCTGGGGATTGAACCTCTGTTCCCGGCACCTGCTTGCAGGCGCTTTAGTGTGCTGAGCTATTAGACCGGCCCTCTCTTGGTTTCTTGAGGTGCATTATTAGGTTGTTTATTTGAGCTCACTCTGTTTTTCTGATGTAAGCATTCATGGCAGTCAATTTCTCTCTTAGGACTCTTCATTGTGTCCCATAGGCTCTGGCGTGTTGCACTGGCATTATCATTTGATTCTAGAAGTTATTTAATTTCTTCTGTGAGCCACTTGTTAGGTATGGACCCATGCAATCAACCTGACCGGGCATTCTGAAGCGAGGAGAAGATTTACTGGGGGCATCAAGCAGGCTGGCTCTCTAGCGGACCAAGACAGCAGCAAATAAGAGGGGGACAGGAGACTCTATAGGATCTTTTAGAGAGGGTGATCGTGGCTGGAACAGCTGAGGGAGAGCTAATCTTGGCAGGCTACCTGGTCTGTGGGGGACCTTTAATGCTAACAAAGGAGAATTTCGTGGTTGCTTGCCCAGGTCAAAGTCAGGTGGACCTGTTCTGCGGTTTTGGATTTGGCTCTGCATGGGGCCAAGGGGGAGAAAGTTTGGGGGCAGGGTGCCTGGGAAACCAAGAGGGAGAGTGTTTGGGGCAAGGTGCCTGGGAAACTTTGAATCCTGACCTATCACTACTGAGTTATTAGGAGTGAGTGAATGTTTAGTTGTTAGTGAAATTTCTGTAGTTTCTTTTGCAAATGACTTCTAGCTTCAAGTATGCTGTGATCTGATAGGATACGTGAGATTTTTTTTTCTTGTATTTAGTTAAGCAGGCTTCATACACTAGCATGTGGTCTATTTTAGAGAAAATTCTACATGCTGATGAGAAGAATATAAGTTCTGTTACACATACAACACTGTAGATATCAAGTCCATTTGTTTCAAGCTGTGGTTCAGCTCTGCTATTTCTTTTTTCTCTTTCTTTCTTTTTTTCTTCTGTTTTTAGGACAGGATCTATAGGGTCTCAGTATGTAGATCGGACTTGTAGTGATTCTCCTGTTTTCAGCCTCCCAAATGTTGGTATTACAGGCACGTGCTACCACACCCAGTCTCCAACACCAGCTCAGCACACCCTGGGGCCCGGGCGGCAGGACACCCTGGGGATCCAACCCCAGCAGCTGCGCTCTGCCTAAGCAGGCACTTTAGTCCACTGAGCTCTCAGGCTGGCCCAAGTTCTGATATTATTTTGTTAATTTTTTGTTTAGTTGACCCATTTCTCTGTGAAAGTGGGAGTACTGAGGCACTGCACTGTGATCGGGTTGGTGTTTATTTGATCTTTTATGTCCAGCAGTGTTTGTTTTATAAAGTGAGGTGCTCTGGTACTTAGTGCATTCAAAATTGTTATCTTTTCCTATTGAATTGTTTCCTTAACGAATACATAATGACTTCTTTACCTTTTCTGATCAGTTTTGGTTTGAAGTTTATTTTGAGAATAGACTTATGATCTATGCCTGCTTTTGGGGTCCTGGTGTGTAGAATATGGTTTTCCATCCTTTTAATATTATTATTTAATTTTATTATTATTATTTTTTTTTATTTTTAAAACTTTATTCAGTATTGTCTTGACCATGATTAAAAGATGACATCGTCTTGTGACCTTCCAGAGGGTAAATGGGTCGCAGCTCATGTGCAACTCCTCACAGTCCTAGCTTGGTCCTCCTCCAGTGTCTCCTCTTGGAGTTGTACCTGATTTTATTACCTGTCTTCATACGAATCCACTGAGGAATGGGGCGATTCTGCTTTTGCTTCTTGGCCAGGAATCGTTTGATTCTGAAAGTCTTGAGAGAGGACATGGTGCGGGTAGGAAGCGAGAGCACGCACTCGATGGCAGACTGAAGCAGAAGAGCTTTATTATTTTTTTTTTAAAGATTGATTTATTCATTTGGTACAGGGTCTCATTATACAGCTTGTTCTCATAGTGATCTTCCTGTCTCAGCCTCCCCTGAGCTGAGGTTATAGGCATGAGCCACCACACCAGGTTTCTGTGGCCAGCACAGTACAGGGCCTGCATAGTGTGTGGTACAGGTACAAGACTGCTTAGACTGCTGAGCTATCTCCCTGGCCCCATCCCTTCATTTTTAGTTTATGATTTTCCTTTTGTATTAGAAGCGTTCTTGGATGCAGCAGACTATTTGATTCTGGTTTTAATTTTAATCTGATTTTCCAACCTTGTCTTTTATTTGTTGAGTTGAGGACATTTACATTGAGAGTTATTACTGAAAAGGATTGATTTATTCCTGTCATTGTGTATTTTTCCTGTTGTTAATTTCTTTTTTTTGTACAAGGTCTCACTACAAAGCTCAGACTCGTAGTGATCCTTCTGTTTTTAGCTTCCCTGGCACTGGGATTACAGGATTGCGCCACAACATCCTATCGCTTGCTCAGCAGGCCGGGGAACAGGGCCGACATGGAATGTGGTACTGGGTATTCAACTCCAGTCCCTGCACTTGCCTAAGCAAGCACTTAGTCCGCTGAACTATCTCACTGGCCCTGTTGTTAATTTCTTAATTTTTCCTTTATTGTTTAACTACTTGCTTTGTCTATCCTATTTTTTGCCTTTGTAGACTTTGTTGTCTCTTTCTGGATATTCATGAGTATTTTTTGGCATGCTGTTTGGTGTTTGTGTATCTTTTCTTTTTGTTTGTTTGTTTGTCTGTGAAGTCCTGGGGGATTGAACTCAGGACCCTATGCTTGTCAGGCAGGCCCTTATTCTACTGAGCTATCTCCCCAGCCTTTGTGTATCTTTTCAGCTGTTCTTCGTCATGGAAAGTGCTTATTTCTCCATCAATTTTGCAGGGTATATTAGTCTAGACTGAAGCTGTTTTCTTTTAGGGCTTGGAATACTTTACTCCATGCTCTCCAGGCCTTAGGCCTGTAAAGGTTGTATTGACAAGTCTGTTGTAATACTAATGGTTTTACATTTATACACGATGTTTTGCTTTTCTTTGACAGCTTTTAAGAATCTGTCCTTTTAAAAAAATTAATTAGGTCCAGTGAGATAGCTCAGTGGTCTAAAGCGCCTGCTTAGGCAAGGGTAGGGATCATGTTCCATCCCCAGCACCACATGCTGCGCCAGCCCTGGCTCCAGGGTGGGCTGAGCTGTCCACAAAAATAAATATAAAAATATATATTTAAAATTAATTAGGGCCAGGCAGATGGCTCAGTGGAATAAGTGCTTCCTGGGCAAGTGCAAGAGCCCGAGTTCAATCCCCGCTTCCACCAAAAAAAAAAAAAAAATCATTCATTCATTCATTCATTCATTCATTCATTCATTCATTTGGTACGGGGTCTCACTATCTGGCTCAGACTCATAGTGATCTTTGTCTCAACTTCCCCAGCACTAGGATTACAGGCATGCACTACCACACTCAGTTTTGGGGGCTGGCGCTGTGTACCTGGGGTTCCAGGTGTGGATGGCATGCGGGATTGAACACTTGCCAGGCAGGTGCTTACACCGCTGAGCTATCTCCCCAGCCCCAAGAATCTGTCTTTTTGTTGGACATCGGGGATTTTGACTATGATGTGCCATGGGGAACTTTTTTTCGTTGTAGTCATATATCTCCTACCTATCTGTTGCATTCTTTTCTATACTTTGAAAGTTTTCTGCTACGATTTCTATAAACAGATTTTTAAAAAATTAATGGATGCTGTCTTTTAATTTCTCTCTGACTCCAGTTAGGTTTAAGCTAGTCTTCTTAGCATCATATATTTTGATAATTTCACCCTTTGTCAGTATCTTTTGTAGGCTGTATGGTACTGGGATATTTGAGTTGTCCTTGGAGAGGAAGGGTACAGTGGAGTACTACATCCTTGGGGAAAGACAAAGAGAAATGTCAATAGGTAAAAAGGAAATAAGAAATTGGACTCCACTAGGATTATTTTGTATCTGAGGTGAAGTGCTGGCATTGAAGAGGGTTGAGAGTGTATATGTAGGTAAGAAGATGTATACAGACAGTAAAGATGTACTTAGAGATTGAAGGAGGATGTGAGATTGTTGGTACCTGTTAAAAAAATTTTTTTTTGGTACTTGTTAAAATGTTTGTGGGTAATTTTGTTTTGTTCACCTAAGCCCACTTTTGTTAAGGATTACCATAACATACCTTTAAATGGTACTGTTTAATTTATAGTACTAGTTAATTTGTATTGTCTACTACAGATTTCTCTTGTTATATTTATGCCTCTGAATAGATGGAGGAGAGGAAGGGAAAAGCAAGGAGGCATGATAAGGAGTAGACTAAAACTAAGACTAAGATGGGAAGAGAGAATCAGTAGATGGAAAGACACTCTAGAAGAGACAGCATGACAAGAGAAACCCTTGAAACTGAAAGTATTATAATCATCTAATGCCAATAAAGAAGGGTCAAAAGAAAGTAAGAAAAATGAAAACAGGGAATAGAAAGCAAAGGAAAATTAAAAAACCAAACTAGATGGGTCCATCCAACAAAGCAGCAAGGTTATGGTGACTATAATTACTAACATAACATTAGAAATAAAAAACCTTCATGCAGTTGTTCCGGCGTTAACATAGAGCTTCCACACAACTCTATCACTGTCTGGTTTTGATTATCCATGTAGTTCTTCCTGTGGGCCAACAATGACCTGTCTGAAGCCTTGAGGACTTCCTCCTAACTCACTTTCTGATTTCAAATTCTGGCAGTGCAAACCCACCCCCCGCCGCTGCCACATCTCTGTGGACAAGATGATGATGACGATAATGAGGAGGAGGAAGAGGAGGAGGGTTGTGTTGGGGAACTTCCTCATCCTAATGTTCTGCTGCTGCCCACTGGCCAGCCATGTGGCAATTACATTTTTACTCATTGTGGCCACACTGAGGGCTCTCTCCTCAGGTCCTTTTCCAAAATGTGTACACTGGGCCTGGGGTAGAGGGTGGAGGACAATAATCCAGGAAAGTGCCAATTTTCCCCTCTCCCACCCTCTAAACACTAGATCCTGTGGGATTTTCTTTTCATTTATCCTCCTGTATCCAACTTTATCTTCCATCTTGCCTCAGGGTAGCTTCTTTTCTTCAGCACCAAATTGGAGGCCCTCACCCTAGTGGGCCATCATGGATGCTCCTGCTACCTTTCTGAGGCACCATTCTTTTTTTTTTTTTTTTTTTTTTGTGGAACTGGGGATTGAACTCAGAACCTCACGCTTGCCAGGGAAGCGCTTATTCCACTGAGCCATCTCCCTGGCCCAGCCATTCTTGGTACATAGATTCCATCTTCAAGGTCACCCCATGCTTCATTACCACTGCTGAAGCTCCAGCCATCATCATGATGTTTATGGAGAAGGCAGGAAGAAGGGAAGTAGGATAAGAAAGTGCTTCCCAGGTGTCTGTCTTTTGCCTAAGGGGAATTTTCTCAGAAACCAACACACATTTTTCTTTCATGTTACATGGTGTTCCAGAGGGGAGATGCTGGGATGCTGCTTTCTAGTACAACAGTTTCCAGACGCTGTTCCTTCCCCATCCTTCTTTAAGGCACAGGATAGCACTTCTTGAGGAACTCTGCTTGAGTTCTGTGAAATCATGATATGCTGAAACTCTGGCTGTTTGATTAAATACTTATCAACCTTCCTACTCTCCGAGACCTCAGGGTGGGCAAGAAGAGTAGGCAGGCAGACAGATAGGCTCCCTGCAGGGCAGGCAGGGCACACACCCCACTCCAACAGAGGTGTGGTGAAGAATCTTAGAGAGAGGAAGTACTGGAGGAGGCCCAAGCTCTGAGAGAGACAAGAATCTCAATTTGCTGGAGGAAGAGGGAGGGAAATGGTCAATATTTACTGAACACTTACTGTATGCCAAGTCCTCCATCTCGTGTATCATTGACCACTGAAAACAATCCTTCCCAGTAGGCACTGCCATCCTCATATTGAAGATGAAGGAATGAAATGAGGGTGGGAGTCACAGGCATTTGTTCTCTTCAATTGCAATGGAGAATAGATGAGTTGCCCCTCCTGGTATGGCCCAAAGTGCAGGTATGCGAGCATAACAGCTTAACAAAAGCCCTTCCCAGTCCTCACTGGGGCCCAGAAAGTTTACATTTGTAATCCCATGAAAAAGTTCTTGGAATTCTAATGAGTTAGCTTCAATCTACCATTCTGAGAGCAGCCCATGGAGAAAATAAAGATACTAAGGCATATTTGTAGTTATGGGGAACCAAGAGGTCCAAAGTCCAGCCATGATGATGGCTATCCAGAACAAAGACCTCAACGTAGGGCCCAACCAGGTTTTATTAATTTATAAGGAAAGGAGTGGCTTGAGGAAGAGTGACTGTGAGAGTGGTGGGAAGTAGGTGAGTGTTGTAAGCTGGGCTAGGTAGGAGGTCTGAAGTCACCTCTGCAATATGCAGAGAGAAGGATATGCAGAAAGAGTAATCCCCATAACACAATTGATATAGTGTCAAATGTTTTGAGATTGGTGCTTCAGCTCTGACATGTAATCTTTCAAGCCCTGGGAAGTCATAGGCTCTATGTCAAGGCTGATGCCAGTGGACAGCGTGGAGCACTGGCTCTTCATCCCACCCCATCTGGTTTACAGAAGAGAACAACAGAGTAGGGGTGGGTCCGGGGAAACTTGCCTGTTATCTTCAAAGACCACCATCAGCACCTCAGTTGGACCCATACGCATTGCTTAAAGCCAATTGAAGGGATAAGGAAAAGCCCTAGCCAGTTCTGCATCAATACATGCAAATAGGGTCAGATTATGCCAAAATAGAGACAAGTGCTCCTCCTTTAAGGAGAGTTGCCTGGGTGTCCTCCATATGATCATCATTGTCCCGCTGCAAGGGGTACTGATGTACTTGTTACGCAGCAATAGACACTGGAACACTATGCCTTGCCTTTCCAGGACCTACCTAGTACCATCGAGTTTCCTTTTCAGTACTTCTTAAGTCTACCATCTCCTCTTCACCTTCTCTGCTACCCTCTCTGTCACCTGGACAGCTGCATTAGCATCCTCATCCATATTCCCTGCTCACTCTGTAGCCACAGTTTCCTACAAATCCATCCTGACATCTCACTGGAATGTACAAGTCACCTCCCCAGGCCAGCTGCAGGACGAAGTATGTGGTGGTTCTCCACTGCTCCTAGGGGCAGGACTTATCCATCCCTTGCCCTCTGGGCTCGAGTCACACTGGCCTTTCTTCTCTTTCTCCCATACCCTGTGCTCTCTCTGCTTCACACACAGTATTGTCCTCACCCCGTAGTGACCTCTCCCTCACGTGAATGAATGCCTCTGAGCCAGTTGTTTTCCAAATGGAGTCCTTCACCAGCATCACTAGGAAACTGGATAGAAGAGAATATTGTCAGACCTGACCCCAACCCAAGCAATCAGAATCCCTTGGGGCAGCTGGAGATCAGCAGTCGACATTTAACAAGCCCATCAAGAAATTTCGATCCATGTTTGAGCCCTGCTACTCCGAAGCCCCATTACAGATCATGGACTGTTACTTTTTTCTCTCTCCAACTTCCTTTCTTTCACAGGCTTGTTAAAAAAAAAAAAAAGGATTTTTTTTTCCAGTACCAGGGATCAAACTCAGGACCTTGCACTTGCCAGGCAGGTGCTTAAGCCATTGAGCTATCTCTCTGGCTCTAGAAGTTTGTTCTTGTGAGCACTCAGGCCTTTTCAAGATCATCTGCTGCATGTCAGTCCTTCCTGAAGACCTGAGCTCAGAGGTGGCGTGTGTGTGTGTGTGTGTGTGTGTGTGTGTGACTGAAATAAACCAAGAGACTTACACATAGCAGGTAAGTGTTTTACTACTGAGCTTCCACTCAGCCCTCATTATTGCTCTGTATTGCACCCTGGCATCTAACCTGTGCCAGGGTGTGGTAAAGGGTATGGGTTGAGCAGATTGTTGACTGTCAGCCTCCAGTTGGTCATGGACTCCTCACCGTGTGGAAAGTAGAAGGGACTGGACTTTTGTTCCTCTGGGACCCTGAAAGTGATAGAAAGGAGGATAGGAAATGTTTGGGAACTTCAGGAGTTTATATCCTCTGCATGAAAAGCATTCTTCACAAGGCTAGGAAAAGGCTTTCCCCCCTTTCCTCCCATTTTCCTTCCTAGTCCCTCCTTCACCTGTAGTCCTCAGCTGATGTCCACTGAGCAAGGAGCCCACCTGTATGGGCTGCATGTGATTTACATTATTCCTACAACACACTTCTGAGGCATACATTAGCATTTCCATTTTACAGGTAGATGAACTGAGACTCCATAAGGTTCAGACTCTTGGCCAAGGCCAGAGTAAGGCAAGACTTGAACCCAGGCTGTGTGACTATGGCACGGTGCCTTGTCATGAATGCCTGAGTTCAGAGCACTCAGATGGGGCAGGAGGGGCAGTGGTACTATGTGGAAACAATGAGTCTTTCTACAGGGCAGCTCCAGCTATGGTGGACGGTGGAACTGGGAGGCACAGGACCTGGTGGTGCCCGACCTTCCCAAAGTCTCAAGAGAAAGTCAGTAAATTGGAACATAAAAGTCTTCCTGTTGCTGAATGTTAGCAAACAATTAGTTTTAGGAAGCTCAGCTGGGTGTGGGGGTAGAGGCTTTAATCCCAGCACCAGGCTGAGAGGCTACAGCAGGATCATCTTAAATTTGAGGCCAGCTTGTGCAACTAAGACCTTGCCTCAAAATAAAAAATGCAAAATGGGCATCTGGTCACCAAGCTTGACAAAACAAAAACGAAACAAAACTCAGAAGCTTCCAGAGGTAAAGTCCTACACTTGGATAAGGTCTAGTGGCTGAACAATACCAGACAACCCCCATGACCTAGCTGTGTCATGGTGCTACTTCTGCTATCTGCTGGGCAGTCTACTTTAAATTCAGAGGTCAATACCTCAGCGGATTAAAGCGCCTGCTTAGGCAGGCTCAGGGACTGGGGTTTGATCCATGCTGGCCCTGCCTGGCGGGGGGAAGGTTAAGATAGCAATTGTAATATCAAGCGCTTGGGAGGCTGAAAACAGGAGAATCACTATAAGTCCAATCTGTGTAGTAAGACCCTGTACTACATACATACATATATACATACATACATACATACATTCATTCATTCATTCATTCAGAGGTCTCCACCCTCAGCAGGATGCAGACCCCAAGTACCTTCATTGCTCTCGCCCCACTGTGAGAGGCTGGATCTGTCTGGTCACAGCTGTGTCCAGAGCCCTGCGCTGCATGAAAAAGGTACTCACTAGGTAAATGCTTTCAGATGGAGAATTCTGATGAGCAGCCTCACTTCCCGCCATCTGGTTCCTCCTCTTTGCCCCACCCTCAGCAGGTGGGTAGAGTACTGGCTTATTAAAAGCCAACAGCTGGAGACCCCATGGGGCTGGTGAGTTCCTTGTGGAGCTGGAGGCTTAGCATGGCCACCTCCTACCCTGTAAGTCCAGCTGCATGCCCCTTCTGGGGTAAGGGACCAGCTGGGTGGAGGATGTAGGTGAGGGGGTGGCCAGGGCCAGAGCTTACAGAACACTCTGATTTCCTTTGGCCAGGATATTGAATCTGAGGGTGGACTCAGGGCAAAGAAGGAGGAGGAGGAAAAAGAGCAAGAGAAGGCAGAAGCGGGGAAGTATACAAGAGAGAGGGCTCCAAAGTCTCCTAGGACCAGGACTCCATTGTCTCGGAGGGGCAAGGCCAGGAGTGAAGGCCCAATGGAGGTCAAGTTAGAGCTGCACGTTCTGCAAAACAGGTCAGGCCAGCCTTAGGGCTTTCTGGCTGTGTGCCTTGGACAACCCTTTGCATGTGAAAGGCCAGAGCTGACCAAAGCCTCAAACTATTGGGCCCTTTTGGCTCTAACCTCTGTGATTCTGGGTTTAACAACTCCTCCTCCATACTTTAGGCTAGTGGACTTTATTTGCTCTGTGTGTGTGTGTGTGTGTGTGTGTGTGTGTGTGTGTGTCCGTGTTCCAAATCTCATCTCTTAGCTTGTCCTTGAAAGGAAAGGGATCTCCCTGTTAGCCCCAGCGCTACTGGGGTAGACATGGGGGCGGTTTCTCTGATTTGTCTTTCCTACCAGGTGGTCTCTGTGGTTCTTCAAGAATGACCACAGCCGGGCCTGGCATGACAACTTGCATTTGGTCACCAAGTTTGACACTGTGGAGGACTTTTGGGCGTGAGTGTCTGCTGCTCAGGGGGCCAGAGCTAGAGTCTGGCAGTGAGGCATTGCTTGCTACCCAGCTGTGCCATCCTCCTCAGGGTCTTCTGCATTTGGTGATGATGGGGGCTCCTGCTCAGGGCCATTCGGATTGGGGCACAGCCACCCTCAGTCTTGCTAGGGCTTAGGGAGGTAGCATGGGGGGCATAGTGAGTCTAGTAAGCAGATGGAGGGTGGAGACCAGTTGGGCCAGGCTCCTAAAAGCCTTGGCTTTCACCATTGGTGGGATTGGATGGGGGTCTCTCTCTTCAGGATGTACAGTCACATCAAGCTGGCTAGTAAGCTCTCTCCTGGCTGTGACTATGCCCTGTTCAAGGTAAGCTCTACCCTCACGTCCCTCTTCCCCAAAAGACAGGGCCCTGATTGGTCCCAGTTTGCTTGCCTCTTCCCCCACAGGGATTTGGGTATGTGAAAGCACAGACAGTTCAGATTAGGGCAGAGGCATGATTTCAGATTGGAGGAGCTGCAACATAGAAGCCCCCTCCCCCCCCAAAAAAAAAATATATATATAGAAGCCCAGATAGGACAAAACGCATCAGACCTAAGCTACACTTGAAGGATGTTTAAGTTTTAGAAGTGTGCGTGGGAGAGGAGTGTCAGGGGAAGACCCCAGGTCTCTGGCCTTAACTAGGGACAGGCATCAATATTGCCTGACATGAGTGTTTAAAGATTCCCCCAGGTGACTTATGCCCAGAAAGGTTTAGGGGACCAAGCAACCAAGCCTGGGAAAGCCACCCTTGCCCATGGTAAAGTGCACTAAGCCACTTGTTTGAACTCTTTAAGGAATTTAATTCATTAAAGTGGACATAGGTACCCATAGAGAAGGCTATAAAGGTGACCAATAGTGAGGCTCAGGGGCCTGTGAGCGCTCAGAAGGGGGTCCCCTGGTGGTTGGTAGTGGTATCTGTGTATGCAGAGTGGACTGCAGCAAAACAAGCTGGCCAGTGTACTAGGGCCTGGGCAAAGACAGGTATGCAGATCAAGCTGCATGTGAGGGAACTGGGTCCCCAACAACCCATCGACGGCTGTTGATCTGTCATCCTGCCTTGCAGGATGGCATCGAACCCATGTGGGAAGACAGCAGGAATAAGCGGGGGGGCCGCTGGCTGCTCAGTCTTGCCAAGCAGCAGCACCACAGTGAGTTGGACCGTCTGTGGCTGGAGACAGTGAGTGGCAGAACTGGTGGTGGTGGTGGTAGGGGGGTGTCACCAGGGGAGACAACCTGGTGTGGGTCTCCAGGTTGCAGTGGTTTCAGGGATGAACCCCATGCCCCAGCTGGAGGTCTCACAGTCTCTGCTTGGGCCCAGCTGCTGTGTCTGATTGGAGAGAGCTTTGAGGAGCACAGTAAGGAGGTGTGTGGAGCTGTCATCAACATCCGTACCAAGAGGGACAAGATCGCTGTGTGGACAAGGGAGGCAGAGGACCAGGCCAGTGTGTTACACATTGGGTGAGGGCTGGGTCCCTTCTAGGGAGGAGTAGGGTTATGGTAGCTTGGCCTGCAGGGGAGATCTCTGAAACTCTCCCTTCCCTTTCCCTCTTGTTCCTTACCCATCTGTATATCTAGATTCTAAACCATTTCCAGCAGTACAAGTCTTCGCTTGCAGTAGAGTCCTACTCTGGGTTTCTGTATTGATAACACACACACACACACACACACACACACACACACACACCAGGAATAGTTGCAACCAGGATAGCAATTCAGGGGGCAAAGGATCTGAGCCTAGGTGACCTCCAGGCCACACTGCTGACTGTGTTTCCTTTCCTCTGTACCCCATCTTGCAGCCAAATATACAAAGAGTACCTTGGCCTCTCCACGAAGACTGTCATTGGGTACCAGGCTCACATTGACACAGCCACCAAGAGCAACTCTTTAGCCAAGAATAAGTTCGTGGTGTGAGGGGCCCTTGGCATCACTCCTAATGAGCAGGCCAGCCATCTGAGTTTCTTATCACTGTGGGGTGTTGCGGAAAGGCAGGGCTGCACAGCTGCCCCTGGGTGGGACAGAGGGCAGACTGCCCAGTTTCACCTGTCCTGAAATATATATGAACACTTTTGTTTTGTTTGGGGTTTGTATGTTCCTAAACATTTGGGCTGAAGGGATACTGCTTCATCAACCTGCTAAATAGCTTGGACCATAGGGACTTGCCACTTTGATGGGCATCATATAAATAGTATGAATAGTCCTAATGTGAGTTGGTCGCATGCCTAGAGGCAGGGTGGTGGCTGCTGCAGCAATCTGAAGTCCTAGCCTTGCCAGGGGCCACAGGGTGAGGGCCAGGTGGAAGAAGCTCTTAGGTTTGCTCCTCTGACATGGAGGTTGGATGGACACTGAGGGAAGAGAAAGCCTTGAACAGCCTCTTGTCCTCTTCTGTGGACAGGGCCAGCTGGCTGGGACCAGTGTTACCTGTGCCTTTGCTACATAAAGGCTGGGCTGAAGGAGAGGCGGGTTGACCAGTCCCCACCCCCAGGACAGGAGCTAGGTGGTAGCTGACACTTCACCCTGGTTTTGTTTTGAGGTGGATTCACTTGGAATGATGAACCGAAAGCCCCTTTCTGTACCTCTTCTAAATAAATATTTTTGAGCAAGCTTGGAATTGTCTTTTTGGGAGGACTTAAAGCACTTTAAACTTAAAATTTTGGATAAGACTCAGTTTTTCCTAAACTTTGATCTGCCTGCCCTGTCATGAAGTGGCTCACGTGAGACTTCCAGGCACCCAGCCAGGGCAGGACCCAAGCTGGTGAGTGGGGGGGCGGAGGGGGTAGGGGTTGGGTGAAAGACCGGCTCTGGCAAAACTGCAGAGACAGCAACAGGTGTGAACCCACATCGTCGTTTGTCCCGAGTTAGAGCTCGTTATCTGTAGAGCAGAATTTCTGCGAGTGAAACGTGATCTGATTTGACTCCTTTATAATTACACGTGCTGACGCGTTAACTCAATCCGATCCCCATCCACTCACCCAACCGCCTACAGCTTCTCGGGTATAGTCTCGGACAAGGCAGAAGACTAGAGGCGATAGTACTGAGCCTGCGGCCATCAGCGCCAACAGTGGGCGACTCTGGTGGGTCTGAAGGACAGGGAGAGATTACCGCATCTGGAGCTTGTGGACTCCAAGGCGGGGCTCTGAGGGACTGGGTCGTGTAGGGGGCGGAGCCTCGCGGGGGGTGGGGCCTCTGCCGGGAGGAGGCGGTCTAGGGGCGGGGCCGCGCGCCTGTTGGGGCGGGGCGGGCGC
>NW_004524624.1:5899997-5929058 GCF_000260255.1 Octodon degus | reverse complement strand
ATTCATTCATTCATTCATTCATTCATTCATTTGGTACGGGGTCTCACTATCTGGCTCAGACTCATAGTGATCTTTGTCTCAACTTCCCCAGCACTAGGATTACAGGCATGCACTACCACACTCAGTTTTGGGGGCTGGCGCTGTGTACCTGGGGTTCCAGGTGTGGATGGCATGCGGGATTGAACACTTGCCAGGCAGGTGCTTACACCGCTGAGCTATCTCCCCAGCCCCAAGAATCTGTCTTTTTGTTGGACATCGGGGATTTTGACTATGATGTGCCATGGGGAACTTTTTTTCGTTGTAGTCATATATCTCCTACCTATCTGTTGCATTCTTTTCTATACTTTGAAAGTTTTCTGCTACGATTTCTATAAACAGATTTTTAAAAAATTAATGGATGCTGTCTTTTAATTTCTCTCTGACTCCAGTTAGGTTTAAGCTAGTCTTCTTAGCATCATATATTTTGATAATTTCACCCTTTGTCAGTATCTTTTGTAGGCTGTATGGTACTGGGATATTTGAGTTGTCCTTGGAGAGGAAGGGTACAGTGGAGTACTACATCCTTGGGGAAAGACAAAGAGAAATGTCAATAGGTAAAAAGGAAATAAGAAATTGGACTCCACTAGGATTATTTTGTATCTGAGGTGAAGTGCTGGCATTGAAGAGGGTTGAGAGTGTATATGTAGGTAAGAAGATGTATACAGACAGTAAAGATGTACTTAGAGATTGAAGGAGGATGTGAGATTGTTGGTACCTGTTAAAAAAATTTTTTTTTGGTACTTGTTAAAATGTTTGTGGGTAATTTTGTTTTGTTCACCTAAGCCCACTTTTGTTAAGGATTACCATAACATACCTTTAAATGGTACTGTTTAATTTATAGTACTAGTTAATTTGTATTGTCTACTACAGATTTCTCTTGTTATATTTATGCCTCTGAATAGATGGAGGAGAGGAAGGGAAAAGCAAGGAGGCATGATAAGGAGTAGACTAAAACTAAGACTAAGATGGGAAGAGAGAATCAGTAGATGGAAAGACACTCTAGAAGAGACAGCATGACAAGAGAAACCCTTGAAACTGAAAGTATTATAATCATCTAATGCCAATAAAGAAGGGTCAAAAGAAAGTAAGAAAAATGAAAACAGGGAATAGAAAGCAAAGGAAAATTAAAAAACCAAACTAGATGGGTCCATCCAACAAAGCAGCAAGGTTATGGTGACTATAATTACTAACATAACATTAGAAATAAAAAACCTTCATGCAGTTGTTCCGGCGTTAACATAGAGCTTCCACACAACTCTATCACTGTCTGGTTTTGATTATCCATGTAGTTCTTCCTGTGGGCCAACAATGACCTGTCTGAAGCCTTGAGGACTTCCTCCTAACTCACTTTCTGATTTCAAATTCTGGCAGTGCAAACCCACCCCCCGCCGCTGCCACATCTCTGTGGACAAGATGATGATGACGATAATGAGGAGGAGGAAGAGGAGGAGGGTTGTGTTGGGGAACTTCCTCATCCTAATGTTCTGCTGCTGCCCACTGGCCAGCCATGTGGCAATTACATTTTTACTCATTGTGGCCACACTGAGGGCTCTCTCCTCAGGTCCTTTTCCAAAATGTGTACACTGGGCCTGGGGTAGAGGGTGGAGGACAATAATCCAGGAAAGTGCCAATTTTCCCCTCTCCCACCCTCTAAACACTAGATCCTGTGGGATTTTCTTTTCATTTATCCTCCTGTATCCAACTTTATCTTCCATCTTGCCTCAGGGTAGCTTCTTTTCTTCAGCACCAAATTGGAGGCCCTCACCCTAGTGGGCCATCATGGATGCTCCTGCTACCTTTCTGAGGCACCATTCTTTTTTTTTTTTTTTTTTTTTTGTGGAACTGGGGATTGAACTCAGAACCTCACGCTTGCCAGGGAAGCGCTTATTCCACTGAGCCATCTCCCTGGCCCAGCCATTCTTGGTACATAGATTCCATCTTCAAGGTCACCCCATGCTTCATTACCACTGCTGAAGCTCCAGCCATCATCATGATGTTTATGGAGAAGGCAGGAAGAAGGGAAGTAGGATAAGAAAGTGCTTCCCAGGTGTCTGTCTTTTGCCTAAGGGGAATTTTCTCAGAAACCAACACACATTTTTCTTTCATGTTACATGGTGTTCCAGAGGGGAGATGCTGGGATGCTGCTTTCTAGTACAACAGTTTCCAGACGCTGTTCCTTCCCCATCCTTCTTTAAGGCACAGGATAGCACTTCTTGAGGAACTCTGCTTGAGTTCTGTGAAATCATGATATGCTGAAACTCTGGCTGTTTGATTAAATACTTATCAACCTTCCTACTCTCCGAGACCTCAGGGTGGGCAAGAAGAGTAGGCAGGCAGACAGATAGGCTCCCTGCAGGGCAGGCAGGGCACACACCCCACTCCAACAGAGGTGTGGTGAAGAATCTTAGAGAGAGGAAGTACTGGAGGAGGCCCAAGCTCTGAGAGAGACAAGAATCTCAATTTGCTGGAGGAAGAGGGAGGGAAATGGTCAATATTTACTGAACACTTACTGTATGCCAAGTCCTCCATCTCGTGTATCATTGACCACTGAAAACAATCCTTCCCAGTAGGCACTGCCATCCTCATATTGAAGATGAAGGAATGAAATGAGGGTGGGAGTCACAGGCATTTGTTCTCTTCAATTGCAATGGAGAATAGATGAGTTGCCCCTCCTGGTATGGCCCAAAGTGCAGGTATGCGAGCATAACAGCTTAACAAAAGCCCTTCCCAGTCCTCACTGGGGCCCAGAAAGTTTACATTTGTAATCCCATGAAAAAGTTCTTGGAATTCTAATGAGTTAGCTTCAATCTACCATTCTGAGAGCAGCCCATGGAGAAAATAAAGATACTAAGGCATATTTGTAGTTATGGGGAACCAAGAGGTCCAAAGTCCAGCCATGATGATGGCTATCCAGAACAAAGACCTCAACGTAGGGCCCAACCAGGTTTTATTAATTTATAAGGAAAGGAGTGGCTTGAGGAAGAGTGACTGTGAGAGTGGTGGGAAGTAGGTGAGTGTTGTAAGCTGGGCTAGGTAGGAGGTCTGAAGTCACCTCTGCAATATGCAGAGAGAAGGATATGCAGAAAGAGTAATCCCCATAACACAATTGATATAGTGTCAAATGTTTTGAGATTGGTGCTTCAGCTCTGACATGTAATCTTTCAAGCCCTGGGAAGTCATAGGCTCTATGTCAAGGCTGATGCCAGTGGACAGCGTGGAGCACTGGCTCTTCATCCCACCCCATCTGGTTTACAGAAGAGAACAACAGAGTAGGGGTGGGTCCGGGGAAACTTGCCTGTTATCTTCAAAGACCACCATCAGCACCTCAGTTGGACCCATACGCATTGCTTAAAGCCAATTGAAGGGATAAGGAAAAGCCCTAGCCAGTTCTGCATCAATACATGCAAATAGGGTCAGATTATGCCAAAATAGAGACAAGTGCTCCTCCTTTAAGGAGAGTTGCCTGGGTGTCCTCCATATGATCATCATTGTCCCGCTGCAAGGGGTACTGATGTACTTGTTACGCAGCAATAGACACTGGAACACTATGCCTTGCCTTTCCAGGACCTACCTAGTACCATCGAGTTTCCTTTTCAGTACTTCTTAAGTCTACCATCTCCTCTTCACCTTCTCTGCTACCCTCTCTGTCACCTGGACAGCTGCATTAGCATCCTCATCCATATTCCCTGCTCACTCTGTAGCCACAGTTTCCTACAAATCCATCCTGACATCTCACTGGAATGTACAAGTCACCTCCCCAGGCCAGCTGCAGGACGAAGTATGTGGTGGTTCTCCACTGCTCCTAGGGGCAGGACTTATCCATCCCTTGCCCTCTGGGCTCGAGTCACACTGGCCTTTCTTCTCTTTCTCCCATACCCTGTGCTCTCTCTGCTTCACACACAGTATTGTCCTCACCCCGTAGTGACCTCTCCCTCACGTGAATGAATGCCTCTGAGCCAGTTGTTTTCCAAATGGAGTCCTTCACCAGCATCACTAGGAAACTGGATAGAAGAGAATATTGTCAGACCTGACCCCAACCCAAGCAATCAGAATCCCTTGGGGCAGCTGGAGATCAGCAGTCGACATTTAACAAGCCCATCAAGAAATTTCGATCCATGTTTGAGCCCTGCTACTCCGAAGCCCCATTACAGATCATGGACTGTTACTTTTTTCTCTCTCCAACTTCCTTTCTTTCACAGGCTTGTTAAAAAAAAAAAAAAGGATTTTTTTTTCCAGTACCAGGGATCAAACTCAGGACCTTGCACTTGCCAGGCAGGTGCTTAAGCCATTGAGCTATCTCTCTGGCTCTAGAAGTTTGTTCTTGTGAGCACTCAGGCCTTTTCAAGATCATCTGCTGCATGTCAGTCCTTCCTGAAGACCTGAGCTCAGAGGTGGCGTGTGTGTGTGTGTGTGTGTGTGTGTGTGTGACTGAAATAAACCAAGAGACTTACACATAGCAGGTAAGTGTTTTACTACTGAGCTTCCACTCAGCCCTCATTATTGCTCTGTATTGCACCCTGGCATCTAACCTGTGCCAGGGTGTGGTAAAGGGTATGGGTTGAGCAGATTGTTGACTGTCAGCCTCCAGTTGGTCATGGACTCCTCACCGTGTGGAAAGTAGAAGGGACTGGACTTTTGTTCCTCTGGGACCCTGAAAGTGATAGAAAGGAGGATAGGAAATGTTTGGGAACTTCAGGAGTTTATATCCTCTGCATGAAAAGCATTCTTCACAAGGCTAGGAAAAGGCTTTCCCCCCTTTCCTCCCATTTTCCTTCCTAGTCCCTCCTTCACCTGTAGTCCTCAGCTGATGTCCACTGAGCAAGGAGCCCACCTGTATGGGCTGCATGTGATTTACATTATTCCTACAACACACTTCTGAGGCATACATTAGCATTTCCATTTTACAGGTAGATGAACTGAGACTCCATAAGGTTCAGACTCTTGGCCAAGGCCAGAGTAAGGCAAGACTTGAACCCAGGCTGTGTGACTATGGCACGGTGCCTTGTCATGAATGCCTGAGTTCAGAGCACTCAGATGGGGCAGGAGGGGCAGTGGTACTATGTGGAAACAATGAGTCTTTCTACAGGGCAGCTCCAGCTATGGTGGACGGTGGAACTGGGAGGCACAGGACCTGGTGGTGCCCGACCTTCCCAAAGTCTCAAGAGAAAGTCAGTAAATTGGAACATAAAAGTCTTCCTGTTGCTGAATGTTAGCAAACAATTAGTTTTAGGAAGCTCAGCTGGGTGTGGGGGTAGAGGCTTTAATCCCAGCACCAGGCTGAGAGGCTACAGCAGGATCATCTTAAATTTGAGGCCAGCTTGTGCAACTAAGACCTTGCCTCAAAATAAAAAATGCAAAATGGGCATCTGGTCACCAAGCTTGACAAAACAAAAACGAAACAAAACTCAGAAGCTTCCAGAGGTAAAGTCCTACACTTGGATAAGGTCTAGTGGCTGAACAATACCAGACAACCCCCATGACCTAGCTGTGTCATGGTGCTACTTCTGCTATCTGCTGGGCAGTCTACTTTAAATTCAGAGGTCAATACCTCAGCGGATTAAAGCGCCTGCTTAGGCAGGCTCAGGGACTGGGGTTTGATCCATGCTGGCCCTGCCTGGCGGGGGGAAGGTTAAGATAGCAATTGTAATATCAAGCGCTTGGGAGGCTGAAAACAGGAGAATCACTATAAGTCCAATCTGTGTAGTAAGACCCTGTACTACATACATACATATATACATACATACATACATACATTCATTCATTCATTCATTCAGAGGTCTCCACCCTCAGCAGGATGCAGACCCCAAGTACCTTCATTGCTCTCGCCCCACTGTGAGAGGCTGGATCTGTCTGGTCACAGCTGTGTCCAGAGCCCTGCGCTGCATGAAAAAGGTACTCACTAGGTAAATGCTTTCAGATGGAGAATTCTGATGAGCAGCCTCACTTCCCGCCATCTGGTTCCTCCTCTTTGCCCCACCCTCAGCAGGTGGGTAGAGTACTGGCTTATTAAAAGCCAACAGCTGGAGACCCCATGGGGCTGGTGAGTTCCTTGTGGAGCTGGAGGCTTAGCATGGCCACCTCCTACCCTGTAAGTCCAGCTGCATGCCCCTTCTGGGGTAAGGGACCAGCTGGGTGGAGGATGTAGGTGAGGGGGTGGCCAGGGCCAGAGCTTACAGAACACTCTGATTTCCTTTGGCCAGGATATTGAATCTGAGGGTGGACTCAGGGCAAAGAAGGAGGAGGAGGAAAAAGAGCAAGAGAAGGCAGAAGCGGGGAAGTATACAAGAGAGAGGGCTCCAAAGTCTCCTAGGACCAGGACTCCATTGTCTCGGAGGGGCAAGGCCAGGAGTGAAGGCCCAATGGAGGTCAAGTTAGAGCTGCACGTTCTGCAAAACAGGTCAGGCCAGCCTTAGGGCTTTCTGGCTGTGTGCCTTGGACAACCCTTTGCATGTGAAAGGCCAGAGCTGACCAAAGCCTCAAACTATTGGGCCCTTTTGGCTCTAACCTCTGTGATTCTGGGTTTAACAACTCCTCCTCCATACTTTAGGCTAGTGGACTTTATTTGCTCTGTGTGTGTGTGTGTGTGTGTGTGTGTGTGTGTGTGTGTCCGTGTTCCAAATCTCATCTCTTAGCTTGTCCTTGAAAGGAAAGGGATCTCCCTGTTAGCCCCAGCGCTACTGGGGTAGACATGGGGGCGGTTTCTCTGATTTGTCTTTCCTACCAGGTGGTCTCTGTGGTTCTTCAAGAATGACCACAGCCGGGCCTGGCATGACAACTTGCATTTGGTCACCAAGTTTGACACTGTGGAGGACTTTTGGGCGTGAGTGTCTGCTGCTCAGGGGGCCAGAGCTAGAGTCTGGCAGTGAGGCATTGCTTGCTACCCAGCTGTGCCATCCTCCTCAGGGTCTTCTGCATTTGGTGATGATGGGGGCTCCTGCTCAGGGCCATTCGGATTGGGGCACAGCCACCCTCAGTCTTGCTAGGGCTTAGGGAGGTAGCATGGGGGGCATAGTGAGTCTAGTAAGCAGATGGAGGGTGGAGACCAGTTGGGCCAGGCTCCTAAAAGCCTTGGCTTTCACCATTGGTGGGATTGGATGGGGGTCTCTCTCTTCAGGATGTACAGTCACATCAAGCTGGCTAGTAAGCTCTCTCCTGGCTGTGACTATGCCCTGTTCAAGGTAAGCTCTACCCTCACGTCCCTCTTCCCCAAAAGACAGGGCCCTGATTGGTCCCAGTTTGCTTGCCTCTTCCCCCACAGGGATTTGGGTATGTGAAAGCACAGACAGTTCAGATTAGGGCAGAGGCATGATTTCAGATTGGAGGAGCTGCAACATAGAAGCCCCCTCCCCCCCCAAAAAAAAAATATATATATAGAAGCCCAGATAGGACAAAACGCATCAGACCTAAGCTACACTTGAAGGATGTTTAAGTTTTAGAAGTGTGCGTGGGAGAGGAGTGTCAGGGGAAGACCCCAGGTCTCTGGCCTTAACTAGGGACAGGCATCAATATTGCCTGACATGAGTGTTTAAAGATTCCCCCAGGTGACTTATGCCCAGAAAGGTTTAGGGGACCAAGCAACCAAGCCTGGGAAAGCCACCCTTGCCCATGGTAAAGTGCACTAAGCCACTTGTTTGAACTCTTTAAGGAATTTAATTCATTAAAGTGGACATAGGTACCCATAGAGAAGGCTATAAAGGTGACCAATAGTGAGGCTCAGGGGCCTGTGAGCGCTCAGAAGGGGGTCCCCTGGTGGTTGGTAGTGGTATCTGTGTATGCAGAGTGGACTGCAGCAAAACAAGCTGGCCAGTGTACTAGGGCCTGGGCAAAGACAGGTATGCAGATCAAGCTGCATGTGAGGGAACTGGGTCCCCAACAACCCATCGACGGCTGTTGATCTGTCATCCTGCCTTGCAGGATGGCATCGAACCCATGTGGGAAGACAGCAGGAATAAGCGGGGGGGCCGCTGGCTGCTCAGTCTTGCCAAGCAGCAGCACCACAGTGAGTTGGACCGTCTGTGGCTGGAGACAGTGAGTGGCAGAACTGGTGGTGGTGGTGGTAGGGGGGTGTCACCAGGGGAGACAACCTGGTGTGGGTCTCCAGGTTGCAGTGGTTTCAGGGATGAACCCCATGCCCCAGCTGGAGGTCTCACAGTCTCTGCTTGGGCCCAGCTGCTGTGTCTGATTGGAGAGAGCTTTGAGGAGCACAGTAAGGAGGTGTGTGGAGCTGTCATCAACATCCGTACCAAGAGGGACAAGATCGCTGTGTGGACAAGGGAGGCAGAGGACCAGGCCAGTGTGTTACACATTGGGTGAGGGCTGGGTCCCTTCTAGGGAGGAGTAGGGTTATGGTAGCTTGGCCTGCAGGGGAGATCTCTGAAACTCTCCCTTCCCTTTCCCTCTTGTTCCTTACCCATCTGTATATCTAGATTCTAAACCATTTCCAGCAGTACAAGTCTTCGCTTGCAGTAGAGTCCTACTCTGGGTTTCTGTATTGATAACACACACACACACACACACACACACACACACACACACCAGGAATAGTTGCAACCAGGATAGCAATTCAGGGGGCAAAGGATCTGAGCCTAGGTGACCTCCAGGCCACACTGCTGACTGTGTTTCCTTTCCTCTGTACCCCATCTTGCAGCCAAATATACAAAGAGTACCTTGGCCTCTCCACGAAGACTGTCATTGGGTACCAGGCTCACATTGACACAGCCACCAAGAGCAACTCTTTAGCCAAGAATAAGTTCGTGGTGTGAGGGGCCCTTGGCATCACTCCTAATGAGCAGGCCAGCCATCTGAGTTTCTTATCACTGTGGGGTGTTGCGGAAAGGCAGGGCTGCACAGCTGCCCCTGGGTGGGACAGAGGGCAGACTGCCCAGTTTCACCTGTCCTGAAATATATATGAACACTTTTGTTTTGTTTGGGGTTTGTATGTTCCTAAACATTTGGGCTGAAGGGATACTGCTTCATCAACCTGCTAAATAGCTTGGACCATAGGGACTTGCCACTTTGATGGGCATCATATAAATAGTATGAATAGTCCTAATGTGAGTTGGTCGCATGCCTAGAGGCAGGGTGGTGGCTGCTGCAGCAATCTGAAGTCCTAGCCTTGCCAGGGGCCACAGGGTGAGGGCCACGTGGAAGAAGCTCTTAGGTTTGCTCCTCTGACATGGAGGTTGGATGGACACTGAGGGAAGAGAAAGCCTTGAACAGCCTCTTGTCCTCTTCTGTGGACAGGGCCAGCTGGCTGGGACCAGTGTTACCTGTGCCTTTGCTACATAAAGGCTGGGCTGAAGGAGAGGCGGGTTGACCAGTCCCCACCCCCAGGACAGGAGCTAGGTGGTAGCTGACACTTCACCCTGGTTTTGTTTTGAGGTGGATTCACTTGGAATGATGAACCGAAAGCCCCTTTCTGTACCTCTTCTAAATAAATATTTTTGAGCAAGCTTGGAATTGTCTTTTTGGGAGGACTTAAAGCACTTTAAACTTAAAATTTTGGATAAGACTCAGTTTTTCCTAAACTTTGATCTGCCTGCCCTGTCATGAAGTGGCTCACGTGAGACTTCCAGGCACCCAGCCAGGGCAGGACCCAAGCTGGTGAGTGGGGGGGCGGAGGGGGTAGGGGTTGGGTGAAAGACCGGCTCTGGCAAAACTGCAGAGACAGCAACAGGTGTGAACCCACATCGTCGTTTGTCCCGAGTTAGAGCTCGTTATCTGTAGAGCAGAATTTCTGCGAGTGAAACGTGATCTGATTTGACTCCTTTATAATTACACGTGCTGACGCGTTAACTCAATCCGATCCCCATCCACTCACCCAACCGCCTACAGCTTCTCGGGTATAGTCTCGGACAAGGCAGAAGACTAGAGGCGATAGTACTGAGCCTGCGGCCATCAGCGCCAACAGTGGGCGACTCTGGTGGGTCTGAAGGACAGGGAGAGATTACCGCATCTGGAGCTTGTGGACTCCAAGGCGGGGCTCTGAGGGACTGGGTCGTGTAGGGGGCGGAGCCTCGCGGGGGGTGGGGCCTCTGCCGGGAGGAGGCGGTCTAGGGGCGGGGCCGCGCGCCTGTTGGGGCGGGGCGGGCGCCGGGGGCGGTCTCTGCGGGGCGCTCTGTGTGGCCGCGGCCATGAAGCCGCAGCCGCCGGGCTAGGCCCCGGGCGGCTCCAGCCCAGGCTGGCCCGCAGAAAGCTGGGCCCTGTTCCTGGCCCGGCATCCGGGCCGGCGGGTGGCCCCTCACCATGCCTGGCAAGCACCAACACTTCCAGGAACCCGAGGTCGGCTGCTGCGGGAAATACTTCCTGTTTGGCTTCAACATTGTCTTCTGGGTGAGCGCAGGCTCTGCTTTGGGCCCTGGGCTAGGGGCGGTGGGAGGAGGCTGAATCCCCTGCTAGGGGAGGCTGCTCCCACCTCTGCTGGTTGGGGCTCAGGACCGGCCCCTGACTCCCTCCACCCCCACGCCTAGTCCCGGGACCACCCGAGGGAGTTACCGCGAGGCCCGGATGGCTGGGGGCGGGGCCCAGCTTTGGTGGGGGTTGGGGAGTCTCGCGTGTGACGCCGGAGGCCGATCGGAAGAGGAAGGAGTGTTTGCTGGGAGACCCCTGGGGCGCGCTACGTGCTATCACCCTCTTGCCCGATCTCCTTGTGGGAGCCCAAACGCCACCCTTGGTTTAGCCTGTGGGGAGGAGAGTCTGGCTCATCCCAGCCTCCTAACCGTTCGGGAACCTAGGACTGGTGCCTCGCCCTAGGCTCCTGCAAAGTTGCGTGGGTCTGGCCCTCCCCGACTTATAGCAGGTGCCCGGCGGTTTGCTGGCCGGGAGGCTTGGCGGTCGCCGGGAGAGCAAAGCTGGCCTCCTGCCTGGGGAACTGAAAGCGACATTCCACAGCTGACCTAAACGAGAATGGGTGGGACCGCCCCTGCTCTCCTAAGGGAGCTGTTACTGACCCTCAAAGAGTGGCATCGTTGTGTGCCCCTGCCAAGTCATCTTTGTCTTCTCCCTCCCCCATCCCATCTCTAAAGCTGAGGCCTCTGCAGTCTGCTTCCCAGCCTCGGGTCAGAATGCCCGGTCTTTTCTCCTGTGTTCAGCAGGACTCGGTGGCTCTGTTCTCTACCCACACGCAGCAGGAGCCTGCCCCAGCGTGGGTATCCTTGGCCCTCAGCAGTGCTCAGCACCTGTTCAGGGGGCACGATGGAGGAGAGGAAGTTAGGCCTGACTGTAGCTGTCTAGCTGCGAGGCCTTGGTCAAGTCACCTCCTCCTGGGCCTCAGCTTTCCAGCCCTGGAGCAGATGATACTGAAGTTTGCTTCTCAGGGTTTTTGAGCAAAGAAGTTCTAGTGAGTTGTAGTCTCACAACCACCTTGTCATAGTTTACATTTTATAGATGGGGAAACTGAAGGGATAGGCACTGGGAGGTTAAGTTATTTACCTAGGTCATACAGCCAGGGTGACAGCTGAATAGCAGGATGTGGAGCAGTGAACAGAGGTAGGGCAGTGAGGGGGCCCAGCCCTTGTGTCTTCTGTTAGGGCAAAGTAGAACAGTGAGGGCTTCATGTGGGAGGGATGGGTCTGATCTGGCTTTTGTGTTGGAGGCAGATCTGGATGGCTGCCAGGGGAAACAAGGGTGACACACAGGGCCTGGCTGTGGGGGACAGGAATGAGGGCTGGGATGTAGCTGGGATGGTATGGCTGGGAAAAGCAGGAGAGATCTAGCAGAGTCACAAGGTTGAGGACTGGACTGCTTTGGCCAATGCAGGTGCCTCTAATAGGGGCCCAGAGAAGTTTTTTATTTCCCTGTTAAGCAGGCCCGGGTGTTGCTCTGCTGGGAACTTGTAGTTTCTCCCTGCTCCTAGACTACAGCCCAGTCTTCTCCCTGTGGCTTCTAGGGCCTTGTGGGGACTAGCCTTGCCATCCTTCAGTTTGGACCCAAGATGTGGTCTTACTAAAGAGCCTCCACCTTTCCCCTTCACTTTTCTGTCATCCAGACCTCAGCTAAAATACTCAGTACCCTACTGTCCCTCTAAAGGAACCCAGTCCCTAGTCCCTCCTGTTTGCATCCTCCTGATTTTCTTTAAAGGAGCTAGTTTTATCTGACTTTCCCTTATTCATTTGCTTGCTGTTTATTTGCCATGGATGGTGTGTTTGCTTTGGGGGCTGAGAACAATCATGTCCCATTCACCAGCGTAGTGTCACAGCTTGTAGCAGTGCCTGGGACTGCTTTAGAATTGTCCTGGGGTGGGAGCAGAGTTTGCCGCTACTGCCTTGGGTGAGAATGTCTCAGTTATTTCCTGCTTCAGTTTTAAGTTCCAGGACTTGGTCCCTGAGATCCATCCATTTGCTAGAGGCAGCTTCAGTCCTCCAGGCTGCTCTGTAGGGAAAGAAGTACTGAGATGGGTCCTTGGGAAGGTGGGAAGGACCCTTGACCCTGTTTTCAGCCTGTGTCCCTCCTCCTTTCCCTTGACTTTGAAGGCTCTGAGTGCTGGGCAAGGATGCGTGAGGGTCGGTGAAGGACCCCGTAGTGGCTGGTGGCTAGCCCTGAACCAATTGCTGATTTTCTTGCAGGTGCTGGGAGGCCTATTCCTAGCCATCGGCCTGTGGGCTTGGAGTGAGAAGGTAGGCAGTGGGGTAGGCTGTGGTGCTGCCTGGGGGATGATGTGCTGGAAAAGTCTGTCTCTCACACCAGCCTCTTGCTCCCCTGTGTAGGGTGTTCTCTCCAACATCTCGGCGCTGACAGATCTGGGAGGCCTTGACCCTGTGTGGCTGTTTGTGGTGGTTGGAGGCATCATGTCAGTGTTGGGCTTTGCTGGTTGTATTGGTGCCCTCCGGGAGAACACATTCCTGCTTAAGTTTGTAAGTGCCCCTCCTAACCTGAGGTCCACACCAACCCAATTCTTTTTTTTTTTTTTTTTGTACGTGAAACCAAACTGAAGACTTTGGGCTTGCCAAGCAGGCTGAGCTGTATCCCAAGCCCGCAGCCCAAGTCTTGTAACATTGTTGGTGCTTAGAATGGGGTAGCTTTAGTGTTATGCTATCATATCATTAGATTCATGGTATTTACATCTGTTCAGGTCTTTTCTATTTTAAGCAACCAAAATCCAGTGGCCTAATCATAAAGATACTTGCTGGCACATGTTTAAAAAAAAAAAAAAAAGACTAGGGTTGTGCTGGCCTTGGTGTGCACCACACTGTCCCCTGGCCAGTTCTCTCTCACTTTCTTTCCCCTGCTCTCCCGGGTGGGCTCCCTTCCCTGCTAAGAGAAAGATGCTCAGGAACAAACCAAAGGCTTCATCCTGCCCTGCTAGGAACTGGAGCTGGAGGCTGAGGCACTTTTCTCCCAGGCCTTCTCCCAGAGTGCTTTAATTGCATCTTCTTTGTTGTGATTGGCTGTCTCTAGACCAATCCCTGTGTGCTGGGAGGAAGTAGTGCTCTCATTGGTGGGCTGGTGGCCCACCCCCTGTCCTGTATCTAGGAGTAGAGAGGTGCAGTTTGTTCCATTCTGAATAGAACTGAAGCATGCATCAAGACTAGTTTTTGAAAAAAGCAGTTGAGGTTACCAGACAGAAAAGGCTAGATCAGAACAGTGCTGCCTTTTACCCTAAGACAGTACTAAAAGGGCTGAGGGTGTATCTCAGTGGTAGGTTGCCTGCCTCCGTTATATAGAGTGAGGGTCAACCATAGCTGCATGGGTGTATAAGAAAAGGGAAGCAGTGCTAAAATAAAAGAGGATGGGAACCAGGGACTGTGGCCTCCCTTAGGTCTTGCTGGAGATAGGGGTGGAGGTCTTCTCAGAGACGGCATCTCCAGCCCTTGCGGTCTCTGTGCCCTCAACACAGTTCTCTGTGTTCCTTGGCCTCATCTTCTTCCTGGAGCTGGCGACAGGGATCCTGGCCTTCGTCTTCAAGGACTGGATTCGAGACCAGCTGAACCTCTTCATCAACAACAATGTCAAGGCTTACCGGGATGACATTGACCTCCAGAACCTCATTGACTTTGCTCAGGAATATGTGAGTACATGACAGAGCAGATTCCCCATGTACCAGCACCACCGTTCACCCACACTGGCCAGCAGGCTCCAGGGAAGAGAAGCAGGAGTGTCCATGTGCCAGCCTTGTAGGGACACAGGCTTAGGGAATAGGACGGAGGCTCCTAACTGACAGCTCCCAAGCCAGGGCTTATGACACACTTAGGTGGAGAAATTTTTTTTTTAATGTATTTGGTACAGGGTCTTACTTTGCAGCTTGACTAGTAGTGATCCCCCGTTTCAGCCTCCCCAGCACTGAGATTACAGGCATGCACCACCATGCCTGGTGTTGGTGGCCAGCTCGGTGCACCCTGGGTGGGTCCAGCATGGTCTTTGGTATCAGGGATCAAACTTGTGCTTGCCTAGGCAGGCACTTAGACCACTGAGCTATCTCTAAGGCTCTAGGTGGAGAAATTTTGACATAAAAATACAGCTTTTCCCTTCTAAACGCTGGGCCTAGAGTATTGGCCAGAGCTTCTTTGTGGCTGCCCCTTCTCTAGAAGGGGGGCTCTCTATCATCCCCAGTGTTGTATTTTATTACACTCATCAGCTGTCTTCCCTCACTTATGCCACAGGCTCTCGTCACTTATTAAGGGGCCACGTTCTGAGAAATGCATTGTCGGGATTTCATCACCTTTGCATGCTTTGATGGTTTGAGGTCACCCACTGGATGAGGCCTTTAGAGCTTTGGCAGCCGTGAGATGAGTGAAGCTGCTGCCTATGAGCATGGCATGCTGTTTTACAGTCAGCTTTGTTGAGATAGGACCTTGCTGCATTAGCAGACTGACCTCAGACTCGGTGTAAGCTGTCCTCCCATTCAGACCATCAGGTAGCTGAGACTGCAGGTGTACGCTGCTGCACTCAGCTTACATTTTTAAGTAAATGGAATCCACTTGAAAATAGTTATAAAAGTATAGTACAGTAAGCCAGTGACACTCACTGTTACCATCAACAGGTGTAGTGCGCTGAACGTAATTGTATGTGTGATGCTTTGTACGACTGGTGGCACAGTAAGCTTATTTATACCAGTATTACCACAAACAGGGGAGGAGTGTACTGCAGTATAGCCTAGAACAGCTCTGACCAGTAGATAGGTGATTTGTAACTCCATTATAGTCTTACAAGTGTTATGTTGTGCATGGCTTTCTGTCTTTGGCTTCTGAATACAGCACTGCCTGTATATAAAGCTAACTTCTTTTGTTTGTTTGTTTTGGCGGAACCAGGGATTGAACTCAGGCCCTTGTGCTTGCCAGGGAAGCACTTATTCCACTGAGCCATCTCCTTGGCCCTAAACCTAACTTCTTAGAAGCAGCAGCCAGGGGCTGGGGAGATGGCTCAGTGGAATAAGCACTTGCCTGGCAAGCGCAAAGGCCTGAGTTCAACCCCCAGTTCCACAAAAAAAGCAACACCCAGAGAACTGTTTTTGAAACCTCAGATGCCTCCCACCTGCATGCTCTTGCCCACTCCCAGCACGTGCAATCCCGGACTCCCAGTCTATATCAGTTACTCTTCTCTCATTGCTGGGACAAATACCCAACACCCAAAATTAAGGAAGGAAAGGTTTATTTAGCTCACAGTTAATGGAGGTTTCAGACCATACTGGGCTGGCTGCAAGGCAGAGTGGTACGTGGCAGACAGCAACTGTATGTTCATGGCGGAAGCAAAGAGCAGAAAGCTGGAGCAAACGGGAATAGCGGCAGCAATGGCAACAGAGAGCAAGTCTGTCTCCTTTATGTTGCACTCGGGCTATCCCCCCCCCACCCCCGGGCTGGGTGTAGCACTCATCCGTAGTCCCAGCAGCACTCACACCCATAATCCCAGTGGATCATAAGTCAATCACACACTCTAGAAGTCTGCCCCATGACTGTATGAAGTTTTGGGGGGACAACTAGACCCAAAGTATAACACAGTCACAGCCCTTCGCTCATCACTAAGAGCCAGCTCTGGTGCTCAGAGCTGACCTGGGGCTGGCATCTACCTTGAATTCTTGCCCCACAGCAGAGGCAGACATGGAGCCAGGACATTACAGCTCAAAACGGAATTGAAGTGGACCTACCATTGCCAGCCCCTGTGCTGAGTGTGCATATTTGGTAGTGAAAAGAACTTAAGTCCTCCTAGGGATGACAGTTTGTGTGTGTGTGTGTGTGTGTGTGTGTGTGTGTATGTCTTGTCTGTCTGTGTCCCATGTTGAAACTACAGATTGTGGTAAGAGCTGAGAAGGGGAGGGTGGAGAAATGAAGGCCTCTGGTGACTGTGAAGCCTCCCAAAGGAGGAAAAGGAACAATGATGTGAAAAGAGGGCAGGATGAGCTGCTTCTCCAGCAGGGAAGCAGGCCCTGACAGGTGAGGGCAGCTGTGCTGCAGAGCTGCACGGCTGTGCCTTGCTCCCCACTGGGTCTGTGGTGCCACCTGTGCCTGCTGTTGATGTGGAGCCTCAGCCGCCCTCACACTCTTGCAGCCCTGGTGAGCCAGCTCCCCCGCATCCAGGGTGCCACTTTTAGCTGAGGCTGTGGGCTCTTGTCTCATCATTTGAGTGTGGGCTCCCTGGTTCAGGGCAGCCCTGCACTTGCCCTTGCCCTTGCCCTTGCCCTGCCTAGGGAGGCAGCATAGGATATTCCCAGAAGCAGCCCTGGCAGCAGGCAGCTGGGACCTGGAATGGATGGCTTGTGAGGGTGGCAGGAAGGGAGGGGGGTGAGCAAGGTCCCTGCACCAAAGAGAGGTCTTTGGAAACTTTGGGCCTAATGTGGGGAGACCCAGTGTAGACCTGAGTTTTGGAGACACCTTTGTTCTCGCAGAGATTGACCTCTCCCCAGTCCTTGGAGGTTCAAAGGAAGCCACCACCTTTAAGCTGGTGTCTTGGTGCCTTCTTTTTCCAACATACAGTGGGTTTGGTGGTAAGGAAGGGTAGAGGTGGAGTTAGGGGCCTCCTCCTGCTTCCCCCACCCTAAAGCTCTAGGCTGTTGTCTACTCTGACCCCCTTGGGTCTAGGCCTGGCCTATCTGCTTGGGGATGGGGAGTTGCCCTGCCACCTGGCTCTCTCCAGGTCCCCTGCCAGCCCTTTGTCCTTGCAGCCAGGCTCGTCCCCCACAGGGTGGGCTTGGGCTGGTTGGCCATGGCCTGCTCACCGGGGGCTCTTTTCTGGCCCCCAGTGGTCTTGCTGTGGAGCCCGCGGGCCCAATGACTGGAACCTCAATATCTACTTCAACTGCACTGACTTGAACCCCAGTCGGGAGCGCTGTGGGGTGCCCTTCTCCTGCTGTGTCAGGGACCCTGCGGTGAGTGGGGCCTGGTGAGGAGGGGTGAGGGTGAGGACCCTGCCTAAGAAAAACCCACCACATGGTCTGCTCAGCTCTTTGGGGCCTGGGGTCTGGGTGTGGGGGGCTCCTTTCAGCCAGCTTGTCCACAGGCATGTGGCAGCCTATTCATGTGGTGGCTTCTCTCTTAGCAGAGCCTGGCTCTGATTGTGGTGGGATGGACACAGTGGGACCCTGGGGGATGGGCACTGGTTCCAAGGCCTCCCATACCTTTGTATTGCAGTAGATGCAGCTCTGATCAGCCTGTGAAAGCCCCCTTACCTTATCACTAACTGGTCCATTTCTCTTCAGGAAGATGTCCTCAATACCCAGTGTGGCTATGATGTACGGCTCAAACTGGTGAGGAACAGGGCTGGGGGCATTTGGGGACCCTGGGATGGGCCGGGGTTCCTCATATGAATTCTGAAAGGCCTCAGGAGTTCTTTGGGGAGTGGTTGCTATAGGCCTTGGGTTGGTACTGGGAACCTGTGGGCGTGGGCCCAGCTGGGGTATTCATCCCACCTCTTCATTGAACACTTGCTGTGTGGCTTACATCACCCGAGACCTTGGAGATTCATTGCCAAAGAGATGCAGACCTGTCCTCAGGGAGTAACAAGAGTAAACTCATAGCTATAAATACAGACAAGCACAGCAGTTGCAGCTGAGCGTGTGGATGATGACTGGATAGGGGCTGGGCAATCAGGGAAGGTGCTTTGGAGGAGGCGTCTGTACTGAGACCCTGCAAGAAGAACCCAGCTGTGCACAGGCCTTGTGAGTGAGCTTCTGGGCTGGGCCAAGCTTACTTGGCAAGCCAAAGGTGCAGGGGAGAACGAGTTTGCGGTGAGGCCCGTAGTGGCAGGTGCACTTAGCCTGGTGCCTGTGTGCCTGTAGGAGCTGGAGCAGCAGGGCTTCATCCACACCAAAGGCTGCGTGGGCCAGTTTGAGAAGTGGCTGCAGGACAACCTGATTGTTGTGGCTGGTGTCTTCGTGGGCATCGCCCTACTTCAGGTACTGTGTGGCCCGGCACCCTTCCCCTTGCCCAGAGCCCACCACCCCTCCTTCATCTGCTCCCTGTCTTACAGATCTTTGGCATCTGCCTGGCCCAGAACCTTGTGAGTGACATCAAGGCAGTGAAGGCCAACTGGTGAGGCTGCCAGGGACCATGGCGACACATCTAGGCTGCTTATAGGGGCCCCCAAGACCCTCCTCCTGTGCTTATGACAGGCAAGGCCCAGGAGGTTTCTGCTCTGACCTGAGCCCCAAAGGGGTTCTGAAGTGTAGAGATGCTGTCAGCCCACAGGGAAAGCCACTGTGGCAGGCAGCCCCAGGCTGCTTGTCCTGGAGCTCTGTGTGCACAGAGGGGGTGTGTATAAGTGTATTCACATGCGCACGGGGAACTACCACTGTAGCAACTGTTGGGGTAGCGGGCTCTCCAGGGGGCTGGGAAGCGCAGCTAAGAGGGTACAGGCCAGGCTGGTTGGGGGCTGCTGTGGAGAGGTCTGCCTGTGTCCTCTGGGCCCGTGCTGGGACACCTTCTCCATGTGTGGCTGGGGGTTTGGGGGAAGCTCTGCAGCCTGCTACTGCCCGGCCACTGCCTTAGCTTCAGAGCTGTCTCTCCCAGCTCTGACCTTGAGCTTGCCCGGGAGCCCACCTCAGCCTGTATCTGTGACTCTGAAATAGGTCCAAGAATTTTTTCTCTCTTGCTTGCCTCTCAGGATCAAACATGATGATGGCTACAAACTGCTCAAATAAACAAAACTTTGAAAACTACTGGCTTGTGCCCACCACCTTGAAGGTTCAGTCAGCTGTGAGGCCTCAGCCAGGGCCTCACAGAGCCCTCCAGCCAGGCCCGCTGGCCCAGACCCATTCACTCAGCAAAGCTTCTTTGGCCCAGGTAGTTCAAACGTTTGAGACAACCTTTAAAAAAATGGGCATATTTCACATAAAAATCCAGATGCCCTGCTTCTATTGAAGAATTACCATCTGGCCACACCAGCTCTTCAGTGGCATTGTCACCTGGGACATAAGCTTCTATGATCACTGAGGCCCCATTTTGCCTGTTGTCACCTAAGTGCCCCGCCTGATCTCCATGGGCTGGGAGTTGGCCTCTCTCCACCTCTGGATTATCGCCTGCAAGTCCCAGCCTGCTGTGGCCAAGACAAGTGAGGTACGGGGATATGAAGAATGGGAAGACTGGCCCTCATCCTGAAGAGGTGCTGGCCACAGAGGGCATCTGGCCCTGCTGGGAACTGAGGTGGGTTCCTGAAGGCCCAGGAAGCGGGCTGGGAGGTGGGTAGGAATCAGGCTGCAAATGAAGTCGCTGGAATCCCAAGGTGTAGCATCTAGCAGGTTGGAAGGAACCTGTTTGGGGTCACAGATTATGATTCTTAGCAGCGATGGCAAACCTTTTAGAACTTTCAGTGATAACAAATATCCTAGGTTCGCTGCCACTGGTTCTTGGGTGATGATGGAATCAAGTTCACAAATCTTATGGCCTGCAGACCGGTCTCGTGGTCACCAGAGGGCGCACCAAGACAGCGTTTCCTGGTTTTGGACGTTTTCCTTCCAATCTCACCCCAACAGAATAAGGTCTGCTCTTCCGATCTCTTCACATTCTGCTGAATTTGAAAACTTGTAAAGGAGCAAAATAGCTCAGGCCTGGGAAGTTTGTTTCCCAGCTCTGCCCCATCACAGTTATATTTTGAAGGGGTTTGTGGAGTGGCCCTGCCTCACCTCTCCTCGGGCCTGTGGAAGACTGGAGGGAGCGGCCTAATTCAGAGGTCTCGGCTCAGATTTCCTCAGGGCCCAGCACGTTTTTGCTGAATGAGGTTGGCCTTTGACAGCTGAGGCCCACTTCTCTTTGATAACCACAGTGGGTGGTGACGGACACGAACTTCTCTTTGACAACCACAGTGGATGGGGACTGGACACAAAAGTAGCTGGTACTGTCCAATTGGTCGCAGGCTGGGAGGACAGTGCGGTGTGGCAGGCACTATGTGGTGGGTGGTTTTGACATGCTACAATAAATGCAGCTCCAAATGCAGCCCAGGTGTCTTGCTGTTTGGTTGGCTGGCTGGTATTGGTGGTGTTTTTTTTGTTTGTTTGTTTTTTTGCAGAACCAGGGATTGAACTGAGGCTCTTGTGCTTGCCAGGCAAGCACTTATTCTACTGAGCCATCTCCTCGGCCTCTGGTGGTTTTTTTTGTGACAGGGTCTTACTGTGCTATTCAGGTTTGCCTTGAAATTGTGGCATCCAGTCTCAGCCTCCTGAGTGCTAGGATTACAGGAGCATGGTATCACTCTGAGCTTTCACAGTTCTAAATTTCAAGTGCTTGGGTTTGGAATATAGCTCAACCTACCTGACAAGCGTAAGGTCCTGAGTTCAATTCCCAGTGTACCCCACTCAGTTCTTTTTTAGTGTATTTGGTATAGGGTCTCACTATACAGCTCGGACTTGTAGTGATCCTTCTGTTTTCAGCCTCTCTAGCGCTAGGATTACAGGTGTGCACTACCACGCACACCTCAGTAGCCTGCTCAGTATACCTGAGGGTGGGGCCTGTGGTGCCAGGGATTGATCTGTGGTCCCTGTGCTTGCCTAAGCAGGCGCTTAGGCTGCTGAGCTATCTCACTGCCCCTCCCCTCCCAATTTTTTTTTCCCCCAATGCTTTTGCTTTCAGTTTCCCCCTTAAACCGTACAACACCCTTGTAAAGTGGATGATTTATTTATTTTACGGAACTGGGGATTGAACTCATTCCCTTGCACTTGCCAGGGAAGTGCTTATTCCACTGAGCCATCGCCCCTGCCCCGACCCTTGTAAAGTGGAGTTTCTTTTCTTGAAGGGGAAATGGGCTCAGAGAGGGGAGGGAGGTCCCCTAGAACACACTGCTGGGAAGGTCCCCAGAGCTGTCCCCATGCTAGAATTTTGTCCCATATTCGTTCTGCCTTGATAGCTTTGGGTAAAACGTGTAGTCAAAGTATTAACCAGTAAGGGCTGTGGCGCAATACTCATTCCCCAGGTATGTCGTACATCTACTTAGGTGAAGGGCACAGGAGAACATGCGTGCATTCACGCGGGGGAGACGGCAAGCAAGTGCTCTCCAGAACATAGTGAGTGTGGGGGCCTAGAAGAGTCAGCATCTCAGTGACACCCTGGGGAAGGGTGTTCTAGGTTTTTCTTCTAGCTTCTGCAGACTCCCCAAGGCCACTGGGCTTGGTATGAGGGAGTCCAGGGTGGCTGGAGAAATGGGAGTAGATGAGGGGCACAAGGAGCAGGTGGAGCGGAAGTGGTAGGCCAGGGTGTCTAGAAACAGGCTGGGTAAGGTGGGCTGGGAGTGACGGGTAGGAGTGGTGACCGCTTGGGGCCCAGAGTGCTCCAAGACCCAGGACAGCTGTTCTGCCCACCCATTTGTCCTTGTGTTGGTCTGTTCTTTCCTCACTGACCCTCCTTAGTCCATTGTTGCCCACTCAGGTCCTGGCCAAAGGCTGGGAAACTGAGGCAGCTCTGACCTGCCCCTGCCCTCCCTGACCCCAGTCTTGGCAGAGGCAGAGAGGGAACAGTTGCTAGGTTACAGTGTGTGTGTGCTGAGCACCTGGTGGTCATGCTAGTTGAGGTTTGGGACTTGTTAGTGACCTCTTCCCAAAACAGGACATGGCAGAGTTCTTGATCATGGGGCTCCTGCCTACGATGCAGCCTTCCCAGGTATGAAGGAAGCTCTAAGCTGACTCCATGCATCACTCCAGTTGGGGCCCTGGTCCATGGGGACCAAGGTTACGCAATCTGTGTTGGGACAGCGCACACACTGGTTGGTGGTGACAGGGAGGGTGGAGGGCATGTGCCAGCTTGGGAGTTCCCCAGGAGTCCTGACCTGCTTAATCCAGCTATGCACAGGAGAGGCTGCCAGCAAGTCTGCCCTCATGACACGAGGACATCTTTTACTCCAGGATACCCCAGTGGTAGAGCCAGAGGAATAAACAGAAGCGCCAGATTAATCCTAGGTTGAGTGGTCTGAAGGCCTCATGGATGTCCCAGGAGGCTAAGGCAGGTGACTACCAGAGGGTGCAGAGTACAGTCCATGCCCCATGTCCTGGTCAGCACAGGACAGGACTGGCAGCAGATGAGGGGCCGACGTGGAACCATTCCTACAGCCAAGCAAGACCAGGCCAGTATTCCAGGAACCTGGGGTGACACTGTTGGTGCCAGATTCAGGCCTTGTCCACCTTGCCCACCATCTACCCTGTCTTAAGGGCTTTGGGGTGAACCGCACTACGTAACCTATGGATGCTTCTCCTGGTAGGCAAAGAGACGAGTTTGCCTCTGAGCTGGTGGGCACAGTGTCTGGCAGCAGAACTTCAAAAAGTGTGTGCATGATGGATAGCATTGCCTTTAGAATGCTGGAGCAACATACTCCATCACGCACACCTCCTCTCAGCCAGATGTACTAAGCACCCACTGTGTGCCGGGCATTGTTGTAGGCACTTGGGATGCAAAAGAGAACAAAACAAAGATCCGCCAGGCACTCGGCTGAGCTGTTCCAGTCAGGTCTGCCTGCTTTGCAAGGGGCCAGTTAGTATACCAGATTTCCAAGCCATATAACTACCCAGTTTGTGCCCTCGTGGTGGGGCAGCTCAAGACAAGATGTCAACAGAGAGGCAAACGTTGCAGTAATGTTTTATTTACAAGTGCTGAAATTTGAATGACATACAATTTTCAAATACCATAAGCTATCATCCTTTTGATTTTCTACCACTGAAAAATAGCAAAGTAGCTCTGGAGCTGGACTGGAATAGGCTGTGAGTTGGCCTCACCTCTGGCTGGAGCGTGCTAGGTGCTAGTGTAGGAAGGAGGCGGCAAGCACAGTGGACGTTGTAGTGGGGAACTGACCTGAAAATGTTAGCACCAGGTAAGGGTACTGAGAGGGCAGGTGTTCAGTGGGCCTCACCGAGAAAGCCAGATGGAGCCGTGGCCCTTTAAGGTATTTTTGATAGTGCACATAAAATAGCCCATTCTACCCTAAAAGAAAAAAAAAAGTAAAAGCTCTCTACTGTGCCCTCTCATCCCCTCCAGCCTCCTCTGGTGTAGATGGCACATTTGTCTCAATAGTGTTGTGGGGAGAGGGTTGCACAGCACTGGTGAACATGAAATTTCATGGATGCTCAAGGGCCTTATACAAAGTGACATGTTACTTGCATATAAAGTAAGCACATCCTCCTTTATAGTTTTAAAATGTTATTGAGGGGCTGGGGAGATGGCTCCATGGAGTAAGCGCTTCCCTGGCAAGCACCAGGGCCTGAGTTCAATCCCCTGTTCCGCAAAAAAAAATAAAAAGATAAAATGTTATTGATTGTGGTGGTAAACTCAAGACCTTTGTATATTTCCAGCCCTCAAATTTTGTTTTAATTTTGAGATAGGGTCCCACTAAGTTGTTCAGAATGGGCTTAAACTTGTGATCCTCCTGCCTCTGCCTCTCAGACTGCTGGCATTATAGGCATGTACCACCATGCCTGACATAAATTCATTTTTAACTGATAAGTCAGAATATTAAAAACTACACATATTACTACCATGTGATGTTTTGATGCATGTATATCTTGCATAGGGCTTAAACATGTTTATTCCCTCAAATATTTGTCATTTCTGCACAGTGAAAATGGTCAAGCTCCTTTTAGCTTTTTGCAATGTGTAGAACATTATCATTACCCATTGTTATCCTGCTGTGGAATAAGCGCTTCCCTTGGATGGAACTTCCTGCTGCTGTCTCTGTAACTTAGTACCTGGGATCAGCCTTCCTCCACCCCCCAAACCCAAAGTCCTTAGTCTTTGGCAAACACCGTTCTACTCTACTTCTATGAAGTCAATGTTTTTAGATCCTACATATGTGATTGTGCAATGCTTGCCTTTTTATGCCTGGCTTAGTTCACTTAACATAATCTCCAGTCCCATCCACATTGCCACAAATGACAGGATTTCTTTCATTTTTACTTTATGGCTGCTAGATTACTTATGATACCAAGTATAATGCAAGTACTATAAATAGTTGCTATACTATAATCAGTGATGGCAAAACTTTAGAGCATTCCATAACAGCCGCTGCAGCTCATGAGCACAAGTTTGCCACCAAAAATGTACTATATTATTTGCAATAATGACAAGAAGAAATGTGTACACATTCAGTACAGACACAGCCATCACAGGCTGCCAAGAACAATGTGACACTTTTCCTGAATCTTTTCCATCTAGGGCTGGTTAAATCCTTGGATGCAGAGTCTTGAGGATGTGGATATGGGCAGCCAACTGTATATCTTTCCAAAGCTTTTACATTTAAAGTTTTTACACTCATTTATGCACAAGAAATGTTTAGTGTAATTTCCTGTGTGTTTTGAATGTCAGGACAGTGTCCCATTTCTGTAGCTTGCTCTCAGCCCCATGGTATATTTGGCAGACCTCACTGCATACTAGGCTGCGTGAGGTCTTAGGACTGCAGCATGACTACTTTGCTTCACCCAGCAGAGCTGGGCTTCTGCCCCTCAGGGACTCTGTGCTCCAAAACTCCAGTGAGTGCCGTAGTCAGGCAGTCTTTCCTAGAGTTCTGGCTGCAGCAGCCACTGCTTTGCTGGGCAGATGGATGAGGGATGTGGGGGAGGGGTGACTCCAGGTCATGGCTGGTGGCAAAAGTGGCCCTGGTACTCCTCTGGTTGGACCTAGGTCTTCATTTTTTCATTTCTATTTTGTCAGCCTGACACCGGCTCAATTTGTAACTTTTCCAGACCTGGGAACCTGGAACTCCACCCATCGTATATGTGTAAGACACACAGTTAAGGGCCGGTGAGATAATTCAGAGGTCTAACACACCTGCTTAGGTAAGCTTAGGCAAACACAGGGATTGCTCTTCAATCCCCATTACCACATGCTGTGCCAGCCCCACCCTCAGGGTGTGCTGAGCGGGCAAAAAAGTTATCCCTGAGGCTGTGCCACGGTAATGTCGCCTTGGTTTCCTTTTCAGTTACATGGAGAGACAAGGATGTGAGTGAGTGCCCTGCGTAGCCCTATGGTGGCCCGAGTGTCTTTCCAGCCTTTGATGGAGGCTGCCTGGATGCTTAGGGCCCTGGATACCTCTGTACAGCCTGTCCTACTTTCAAGGGTGTACTATGTGGCGGTCTGCTCATTCCCGAGGCTGTTTCCTGGAGGCCAGCCCTTCCCAGGCTACTCCAGCATGTCCCCTGGGGAGGGGGAGGGCCCTGCAGGTTTCTACACGGAGTTCCAGCTGGCTCAGGCATCATCCAACATTGGCAAGAACTTCTGCCTGCCAGGTCATGCTGGACACTGGGAATTGAGACTCCAACACAGTCCCTGTCCCCAAGGGATTCAGTCAAAACAGACTTGCACATCACCTGTCTGTGAAAGTGATTGATTTCTTCATATAGAAGGTAGACAGGCCAGTGGTTAAAAACTGCAAACTGGCTGAGAAGATAAGTGTGAAGCCTTCTCTGATCCCCGGTCTCCCCATCTCTGAGGGCAGCTCCTGCCACCAGTCCATTCCATGTCTTCCCAGAGATGGCTGTGCGTTAGAAAGCAGAGCTCAGGGAACTGCAAGCCAGAACCCAATCCACAGCATTCTGCACTGACCAGCATTCCTGTAAGATAATTACACATCAGTATGTATAGATCACCCGGTTCTTTACAGCAGCAGCAAGCCGATAATGATAGTGCGGACTTGCACTTTCTATATGGGGGACGCTCCTTGGAGCACTTTATTTATATTAACTGACCTACTCCTGGTAACAACTCAAGGAGACAAGCACCCTGCTCGCTCCACTCTACAGGTGAGGAAGTTCCATCCTGTGGACGTGCTATGATTGCTTATTCAGCCCCTCTGGATGGACTTGTAGGATGCTTCCGGGCACTGATGATCCTTGTTCTTTTATCTTTGAACAGTTGTATCCCTGTAGGATAAATGCTTCGAGATGAATTGCTGGGTTAAAGGGCATGTGCATTTTAAATTTACATAGCTATTGCCAGATTGCCCTCCACAGAGGTCGTACCCATTTAAAGTCTTTCAAATAACATAAGGTGGCACCTTCCCCTCCCACTAACGAACGGCCTTTAGCCGCAATTTCCATCTCTGCCAATCTGATAGAAGACAGCATCTCTCCTTGTGGCTTTCCTGTGCATAGCTCTTATGAGAGAGGTCAAGGGTCTCTTCATACAAATGAATGTGATCAATTGTCACTAGAATTGTGGCACGGCAACGGAAAGAGGGTGGCCCAAGCCTGCAGTGGGTTTTCTGACTGGGGTGCAGGAGGGGTTGCAACATCAGGAGTGTTGCAGGTTTGCGGTGTGTGCTGTAGATGCAGGGAGGGCATGGTTGGCAGGCAGAAGGGCCTGAGCGAAGCCTCAGGACACCCCACACAGGCCATTTCTTTCTTTCTTCTTTTCTTTTTTGTACCAGGGATCAAACTTGGGACCTTGTGCTTGCCAAACAGGTGCTTAGGTGGCTGAGTTATCTACCAGCCCAGCCATTTCCTCTTCTTTTTTGCACATGAGAGCTAAAATACAGTTCCAGGGAGAGAGGAGGAGTCCCTTGCCTGCAGGGGACATCTTCTCCCCCAAGAAGCCTGCCCCAGCCTCAGTGAGGTGCTCTTCACCCAGCATCTTCTCCACCCCCTTGCCCTCTCAGTCCCTCCCAACAGCCCTGCCACCAGCCGGAGCGTACATCCTCATTAGCACGGTTCAGTGGCTAGCTCTGGTAATTGATCTCCCTCTGGCCTGGTGTGGACAGCAGCTAATAGGGATGAATGGAGCGGGAAGTGCCGTGGGGGGTGGGGAAGAGGATCACTCAGAGGCTGGTCGCACAGGGAGAAGAGGCTGGGGGTGATGCACCGTGCAGGTCTGGGATTCAAGCATCTGAAGTCGCCTCTGCCCCCTGGCCCATTGGGGTGGAATCTCAACCCCAGCTCCAGCCCTGGGGCAGAATGAGCAGACAGGTCGGCAATGGCTCTGGAATTCAGCTTCACTGGGGTGGAAGCAGGTTCTGGGTGCAGGGAGCAGTCTTGGAAGTGGTATTCAAGTTTCAGAAATTGGAAGAGGCTGTGGGCTTGGGAGCCCCAGGACAGGTAGTCAGTGTGTGGGAGGGGCCAAGAGGAACACTCTGAAGTTGCTTAGAGCAGCCAGGGGGCAGACTGTGAGCCAGACAGGTTCACATTGTTCAATCAGTCAGCAAATATTTGTTGAACTTACTGAGTGCCAGGAACTGCGCTAGGCCCTAGATGGATACGAGGCAGCCTATATTATTTATAGTCAAGATATTCAATAATATATTCTTCTGTGGGTGGCAGGAGGTAGCTAAGTGCTCAGAAGTATTTCTTATTTGCAGGATTATGTGATGGGGGTGGGTGAATGGAGGTGCTATTTAAGAAGGGATCCGGGAGCTGTCTCTGTGGAGGCCACAGGGTCAGAGAGGAAGAAAAAGCACTTCGGGCCCAGGGGACAGGGAGTGCAATGGTCCTGAGGTGGAATGTGCTGGGCCACAGTGGTTAGAGCATGGCCTGTGAGGAAGACTAAACTGAGAAACTATTGGCAGTAAAGCAAAGACAGACGTGGTCCAGGCCAAAAGCCCAGCTGTCACTTTTGAGAGGTCATCGTGGATAGGACCCCTTTCCTGAGGTGGCCGTGGCCAAACACAGAGGCAGAGAAAGATCTTGCCTAGGTCAGTTGGAGGCCAGGACCCCAGGACGCCAGGGAAGCCAGGCTTGTGAGATGCTGGGCACTGTGGTGACCAGGCCTGCAAAGGGAAGGAGGAGGCTGTCGGGTCAGCCTGGGCCAGACCTCAGCAGTGCAAAGCAGCCTTTGTGGGAGAAGGAGTCTAGCCCTGTGCTGGCACAGTGGCCTGCATGGGCTGATTTCTAGCTTGGCTTGCAAGCCCAACCCAGATAACCCCCCCAGTGACCGGGAAATCTATTCCAAGTGTTAAAGTGGCACAGCAAAGCTTAATACCCAAGTAGGATGGCGTCAGCCTGGCAGCCAAGCAGGAGCATTCTAGAATTCGTTCAGGGTTTTAGACATAAAACCCACGTATATTTTTTATGGGCAATTTAAGCAATTTTCAAGGGTAATCTTGACTGTTCTCTTGATTTTTGCCATATGTGCTGACTTCGCTGTTGAATACCCAAGCTGGATGCGGCTGTTTTGGTGCCTGTGGGGTTCAGGCACAGCCTGGACCCACCCTGAGTGGGGGCCTGCACCAGGGGAGAGCCGCAAAGAAAGGAAGACAGGTCAGTCCCCTCCTCAGTTGGGCGTTTGCACTCCTGCACCCCTGCCTCGATTGTTCCCTCAGTCTACACTACCATCCCCTCACAGACCAGCCCTGCTCGGTCTCCATGTTCTGTTCACATGTTCCTTGCTTTCCCTGCTGCCCCGACCTACCTTGTTCCTTCTCCAGGCTTTTGCATGCCTCTGCTGGAGAAAAGGAAGTACACTTGCCCACAGTGTCTGGGGCTTCCATTTCCACTGATTCAAAAATTGCAGATAAAAGTATTTGATCTAGGGCTGGTGAGATGGCTCAGTGGTCTAAAGCACCTACTTAGAACAAGCTTAGCAATGCACATGGACCGCGGTTCAATTCCCCAGCACCACATGCCAGCCAGCCCCACTGCCAGGCAGGCTGAGCTAGCTACACACACACACACACACACACACACACACACACACACAC
>NW_004524624.1:5880314-5899842 GCF_000260255.1 Octodon degus | reverse complement strand
TTATTTTTATTTATTACATTTATTTATTGTGTGTGTGTGTGTGTGTGGCCAGCTCAACCCACCAGGGGGCGGGGCTGGCTGGCATGTGGTGCTGGAGGATCAAACCGAGGTCCCTATGCTTTGCCAAGCTTGTTTCAAGTAGGTGCTTTAGACCACTGAGCCATCTCTCCAGCCTCAGTAGGCCCCCTCTTTAAAAAAAAAAAAAAGTATTTGATCCAAGAATAGTAGTACATATCTATAGTCCTAGGTTCTTAGAAGGCTGAGGCAGCAGGATTCATTGAACCCAGGAGTCCTGGGCAACATAGCAAGAACATGTCTCTTAGAGAAGATTATGTCTGTACTAAACATGTGTAGCATGTCTCCTTGTCATTGTTCTCTGAACAATGCAATATAAGAGCTATTTAAATAGCATTCAAATTGTGAACTTTCATAGATACAGACTTTGCATTATGAACATTTGTATTTATTTATTTATTTATTTATTTATTTATTTATTTATTTTTGTTTTGTGGTACTGGGGATTGAACTAGGGACCTTGCTCTTGCCAGGCAGGCACTTATACCACTGAGCTATCTCCCTGGCCATGAGCATTTGTAGATGCAAGCAAATTGCAGAAGTAGCTCCTCTGTCTGCCAGACAATGTCACAGGGGTACTGCTGTGTGCTCAACAAGCCCAGGATGTCCGGAAGCAAGAGGAGAAGCAGTGATAGATAATGCTGAGGGGACCACTAGAAAGCACAAAGCAACTTGAGTCAAGGGTGTGTAAGGCTCACCTTGTTGGGCTTACAAGTGAAGTGACCAATGGATGTTCTCTGGGAAGGAAACTCGTAAGTTGTGAGCTTACTGTATATGAGAGGATTTTGTAGGTCCTACACAAATATTATGTCATGTTATATGAAAGACAAAATAAGAAATATAATAATTAGAAACTGAAAGACTAGACAAGAACTCTCTTTCCTCTTACTTTCAACTAAGTAGATATTTAATCCCCAGTTCCACCAAAAAAAAGGTAGATATTTATAAATACTTATCAAATAAATTCAGTTTGTCTGTAAAAAGAATTCTTAAGGAGGGTGGCGGTAGAGCTGACACTTTAATAGCAAAATCTAAGAAATTTCACTGATCCTCAAAAGGTTTCATTGATTGTTGGTGTGCTAAAAAGATACACATAATATTTTCCTAAGACCAGAATGAAATGAGAGTACTCTTGGGATGGCAGGAAAATTTTTAGTTTTCAGAATAAGTGATGTTATAGTTTAGATCTGGGATGGCCCCCAATTCTCAGGTGTGTGGAAGGTGACTCAGTCATTAATAAATTCATTCACTGAGTTTAGTAGCTGAATGTGCCATTAGGAGCCGGGGACTCTCTGCAAGTGGATCCCCGGGGGCTTGACCTGGAAGAGTGGATTTCTGTTTCTGACTCTCCCCTTTGTTCTCTGCTTCTTGTCCTCCATGACCTGATCAGCTTTCTTCTTCTTCTTTTTTTTTTTTTTTTTTTGGCGGAACCGGATATTGAACTCAGATCCTTGCGTTTGCCAGTCAAGCGCTTATGTTACTGAGCCATCTCCCTGGCCCCCAGCTTTCTTTCACTAGATCCTCCTACCATGCTCTTTCTGCCTTGAAGCCCACCATGAGCCAAAATAAACCTCTCCTTTTAAGTCATGGATGTCAGGTATTATGCCCCAGTGATGAGAAAGCCACTAAGACAATTGGTGTTGGTCCAAAATTAAGGTCAGTAGAATCTCTGTGACAAGAAATAGATGGAATCTAGAGATTGGGAACAGGAGTTGGGCACCTTCTTTTTCCTGGGATTTAGAGTCAGAATATCCTACTGTTTTCTTTGGGGTTCTAGAATACCGAGTTTAAGGCCTGCCTTCCACCCATTCCCTGCAAGGTCTGGGTTCTTGATGTGCCTATGACACACACAGGAGAAGTGGCCCTGGTTTATGGTACGCTGGGTGTTGGGCATCTGTTTCTGCCTGCTCCTTGTTTCATCCCTGTCTTCTAGCAGCCACCCCTGGTTATTCCATTGTGAGACCCTCCCAGCCCAGGCCATTTTCTTCAAGGACAGTAGGTACAGCACCCAGGCCTATCATCAGCATGTCCCATCCCTTGGCCAAGGAGGGGTGGGCAAAGGGTGTTACTTGGAGCTCTTTGCTGGGACATGGGCTCTCCACTCCTTGACATTCTAGAGCTATTGGTGAGCACTGTCCTGACCATGCACCCAGAGTGACACTGATGAAATTTAAAAGTGAAGTCAGGGCAGGGTGCCCAGGTATGGTCCACACCTGAGCCCCTAGCTGTAGCCATGTCTAGTAGCAGAGTTTTTTTATTTTCAAAGGTGGCATAGTTTTTGTCATCTGCAAGCTAAAGAATTCTGACTGACACAGTAGGCAATCCCTGACTCTTCCTTTGTCCTGTACTGACCCTTCCAAGGGAGCTGATCCCAAGAATGCTAAAGGACAGAGGCATTAGGCATCATGTTAAGCACCAGATTTTGTGTAATTAACTTAATTGAGGTATAATTTATAGGCCACAAAATATACCCATTTTATTTTTATTTTTTGGTGGAACTGGGGATTGAACTCAGGCCCTTGCGCTTACCGGAGAAGTGCTTATTCCACTGAGCCATCTCCCCGGTCCCTAATGTACCCATTTTAAATACAATGAGTTTCATGAGGTTATTTCTCTGTTAACCACTTCCACGATCAAGACAGAGACCGCCAGGAAGGTACCCGTTGGTTTCTCTACATCCATCTCTTCTCCTCACCATCTTCAGGGCAACCATATGTGGATATGCTATCACTTATTTATTTATTCACCAGATGATGGAGTATTTGAGTCGTTTCTAGTTTTGAGCGATTATAAAGAAAGCTGCTATGAACTTGTGTGTACAAATCTTTATGTGGACATATGTTTTCATTTTCAGCTTAAGTATTTTCTTATGGGTAAATTAATTTAGTATTTGTTTACTTCTTTTACTAGCCCAATGAAGTGGTCTCATTTTATATAAAAAGAGGTGGAGCTCCGAGACATAGTGGCTTGCAGGATGCCACATGGATAATAGCCACAGTCTCTTCCCTATGAGACCTGAGGATCCCTAGTGGGAGCCAGCCCCGCAATGGGACAAGATCAAAGAAAGACCTTGGCCCTACCATAGTCTCTGTGCTTTCAGTGTGTTCCCTAAAAGCCCTTGTTAGAAGCTTGATCTCCATGGAAGTGAGAATATGGGACACTTGGGAGGTGATCGGGTCATGAGATTCTGCCCTTGTGAATGGAATAATCCATTCAGGGATTGATGGCTTATTTTAGGAGAGATCTCTATTTCTGTGTCTGTCTGTCTGTCTGTCTGTCTGTCTGTCTGTCTGTCTGTTTGTCTGTCTATAAAAGTGAGCTCTCTGGCCAGCTTGGTCTGGCTCACCAGTTGATGTTCTCTAGCAAGTTTTGGTTCCACAAGATACCCTCACCAGATGCCAAGCAGATGTTTACACCATGTTCTTTGACTTCCCAGTCTCTAGAACCACGAGCTAAATGCATTTCTAGTCTCTGTAAGTCATCCTGCCTGTGGTATTCAGTTACAAGAACAGCAAATGGATTGAGACAACATGACTTGAGGTGCCTAGATGGGAGATGTGCAGTTCTAGTCCCCGCCACAGACCCCACAGATTTCCAAGCCTTTCAGGAGGGGAGGCTATACCCCCTAGTCCCAGGTAATTTGTCCCAGGTAATCCTCTAGAGGGCAAGCTGGGCCCTCTTGAGAATCAAATGACAACATCTAGGTGACCTGGCATGCTGGCATCTTGGGTTTCAGCAGCCTGAAGACCACCCCCAGCTCCCATCCTCTGAGGTAATAGTGACACCTCTTTGGGGCTCATTCTCCTTGGTCATGTGCACTTTAGCGGGGAGTACCTATCACAGCCTTTTGCTGTCCAAGGAAGATCCCATCCTAGGACTCGGCTAGCTGGCCTGTCTCTGTCTTGGGGCCTCAAGCCCTGAGCAGGAGCTGACACAAGGACTGAGAAGTATCTGTTCAAGCTACAACCAGCCCTTGCTCCTCCCTCTCCCTAGGTTAGGATTTCCAGCACCCCCCCCACCCCCCATTCAGCTAGCCTCCCCATAAGCTCCTCTGCTTCTGGAAGCTTTCTAGTGCAGCCAGTTACTCTGCATGACAGTGTTGATGTCCCCCTCCCTGTGGGCCGAAGGCCTCAGCACCTGTTGGCCTCTTGGGAGGCTCTGCATCTCAGGTCTCTTGCTTTCTGGTCTTTTCTTAGCTGAGGCATGGGGCAAGAGACATGACAATGTCCAGGACAAGTGGTCCACTTATACAGACAGGCTGTCTGGAGCTTTTTTTTCTTTCTTTTCTTTTTTTGGCCGAACTGGGGATTAAACTCAGACCGTTGAGCTTGCCTGGAAAGCGCTTATTCTACTGAGCCACCTCACCAGCCCCTGTTGGGAGCTTTTCCAGAAAGTCTTGGCTGGGAAGGTTGAGCAGGGCAGCCAAAGGCCACAGCAGAGAGGAGGACATTCTCCAGGGGGACTCTGCTTTTTTAATCTGTCTTGTGAACCTTAGAGGGAGGCTAGGGCTGAGCAAACAGGTGCCTGACTGTCTCCTGCTGAGCTGAGGTCGCTATAGGGGTAGGAAAAGGAGAATGGAGGTGGGAAGCGAGGGAGCCCCTGAGGACAGGCAGACCAGGAGACAGGGTGGGATGTGGGAGAATACAGGCCCCTGCAGAGGACACCCCAAGGTTACCTTGGCCTGTGGCTCTGCTGGCTGGAGCTGCTGCCAGCGATGACAACAGCGAACCAGCAGCCTCTCCGAGTTTTATTATCATTCAAATGAGGATGTGGAGAGGTATTTCATTTGATTGGTAGAATAATAGGAGCCATTTATCTACCTTCTCTCAACCTTTCATATCTGTTTCACTATTTTATGGGATCGCATACATCATAGTAAAGGCAAAAATGTATTTTTTTTTCCCTTGACTTGGGGTTGGGGGGACAGCAGGGATGGGAAGGAGGCTCTCAGAGTACTGGCAGGAGCCGAAGGAAATGAAATCGAAAAAGACTATTATTGGTGACAGACAGTTACATCTGAAAGGGAATAGGAAGCTCCCTGTGCAGGCTAGGATGAGGAGTTGAAATGGAAGATCTAACAGCCTCCAGTTCCAGGTCTGCAGAGAGGCAGGGACTGAGGGAGGCCTAAGGGGCAGGGAGGGAGGCTGAGTGGAGCGGGGAGGGGGAGCCAGGCGGGTCCTTGAAAGAGACAGCAGCAAGGGGCATGTGGCCCAGCTGTTGGAAGTCTTTGTCTTTCTGCAGCTATGATAAATTACACATGTCATACAAGGATCTGTTCTCCTTTTGAAAAAGTTAGAGCATTCCAAGTAAAACCCCCTGTGACCACCCGCCCCAACCTCAGCCCCTCTCCCCTTACCCAGGGCTAACTACTATTCAGAGTCTCTTTCTCTTGATTTTACAAATAATACAAATACCTTAAAAGTGGTAGTTCTTTTTTTGTGGGTGACCCCCACTTTATTAAAAGATATTGTACTGTTTCACTGAACTCGTGTCTTTTCACTCAATATGTTTTAGAGCTCTGGGTACACACATGTGTATCTTTATTTATTTATTTATTTATTTTTTTTTCTGTGTTTTAGGGAAGAGTCTACAGGGTGTTCAGGGTTTCAGTACTAGATCGGACTCCTAGTGATTCTCCTGTTTACAGCCTCTCAAGTGCTGGGATTACAGAAGTGTGCCACCACATCCAGTCTCCTTCGTCCGTTTCAGCATGCCCCAGGGACAGGGCTGGCACAGCAGGCCTGAGATCAAACCCCTGGCTCCTACGCCTGCTCGCAGGCACTTTAATCCACTGAGCTATTTGGCCAGACCTCACATGTGTATCTTGATCATTCCTGGAACTGTCAGATGGCCCTCCTGACTGACTGCCCATGTCCCTTCAATGAACACTTGAACCCCTCCCAGTTTTTCACAATTACAAATGACACTGCCAGAAATATCCTTGTCCTCCTCCCAGGTACAGGGACATGCTTTTCTTGAAAGCAGGTGATGGAAAAAAAAAAAAAAAAAAAAAAAGCAGGTGAGCAATGGGCTCGCTGGAGTCATGCATGCACGCGCACACACGTGTATGTGTGTGTGTGTTTACACACATTTTCAGCTGGAGGAGACGCTGCCCAGCCACTCCAAGTGCCTCCCACTGTGCTGCTCCAGCTAGCTACCTTCAGGCACCACCTGCCACTCAAGCGCTTGCATGTAGAAATACATTTCATGGGGTTGTCTTGGGCAGGATGTGGATGGCAGAGAAGCACCCTGGTTGGTCAGGGTGTCAGAGCAGGGCAGGATGCGAGTGAGCTCATCTCTGGAGTAGCCCTGGAGCTCCAGGTGTCATCCTACCAGCTGTGTGCCGTGGTAGGGGGATTCCAGTGATGCAGGCTGAGGACAAAGAAGCATGATTCTGGACGTGACCACAGGGCCACAGGCACAGGCTGGGGGGTAGGTGAGAGTCAGAGGACCCTGTGTGGCTGGCAGGGTAGCTAGGGCCAGGGCAGTGGGAAGAAGGCAAAGCCCAAAACCGAGTGGTGTCACCACCTCATGGATGTGCAGATCATGGTCACAGAGGGGTCCTCCAGGCCCTGGTTTCCTGGTGGCAGCTCAGTAACCAGGAGGGTCCTCTGAACACAGCAGACTGAACTTTGAGGTCCTTGGTACGTGGAGCTGAAGATCCTTGCTCACGCCCCTCGGGGGCAGCATTTGGTTGCAGTCCTGAGGCATGTATGCAGTGAAAGGAAGTGAGGAAGGGGCATTGGCCTGATGGGGACCAGGCCTTCACATCTAGGAGCATGCGTACCAGAATTTGCTAGGGAGGCAAATTGTAAAGATTATAAGCAATTGCTTTAAAAAATGTTTTTTTCAACAGCTTTGAGATGTAATCCACATACCATATAATTTGCCCACTTAAAGCACACAATTCAACTGTTTTTAGTATATCCACAGACATGTGTCATCATAATTGCAGTAAATTTAGAACATTTCATCACCTCTAAAAGAAACCCTGTAGCCATTACCTTCCTAGCTCCCTGCCATGGTTTGAATGTGGACAATGTTCTCCAAAGGCCTCGTTCTCAAGGTGTCACTTTTGCAAAGTACTGCAGACCTGTGGGAGGTAGGGCCATACAGGAGATCTTTAGGTCATTGAGGATGTGTTCTTGGTGGGGCCCACGGGGACCCTCCCCACCCCCTTTGCTCTCTCTGCTTCCTGGCTAATGAAGTAAGCTGTTTGTGTCATCATATGCTCTTGCTATGATGTGCCCCTTGGCCAGAGGCCCAAAGCAACTTCGAGGTGGAACTCACAGAACTTGTGAGCTAAATAAACCTCCTTCTTCATGAGCTAATTGCCACAGGCATTTCATTATAGTAACTTGAAGCTGACTGGTGCACTACCCAGTCACTAATCTACTTTCTGTTGCTGTGCATTTTCCTTTCTGGGTGTTATATGGAATCATATGACATGTGATATTTGGTGTTAAGCTTCTTTCACCTGGATAATGTCCCCAAAGTTTAGTCATATTGGAGCATGTGTAAGAATGTCATTTCTCTGGAGGCTGAATGCTATTGCATTGTATGGAAAGACCCCCTTTTGTGTATCCATTCATCAGTTTGTTTGGCTTGTTTTACTTTTATGAATGATACAATAAATATTCCAGTACACATTTCAGTGTGGACATGTTTTCAATTCTTTTGGGTACATACCTAGGAGTAGAGCTGCTGGGTTTCTTGGTAACCGAGAAACTACCAGACTCTTCAACAGCAGAGGTACGTACCATTTTTCATGTCCACTAGCAGTGAATGAGGATGCCAAAGTCTCCACATTTCTCACCAATACTTGTTATGGTCTGACTTTTTAATTTTATTCATTTCAGGTGAGAAGAGTTGCTTTTGAAGCAACTCTGGAAACTGGTCGTGAAGGTTGGTCACCTCTGGGCCCTAGGGCCTGTGAGAACTTATCCAGTGAGAGGTCAGCCTTCCTTCTACTCCCACATCCATGGTATTCTGGGCCTCTCATCTCTGTCAGATCCCGACCATGTGAGCAGCTTCAGGCCACTTCCTGAGCTGATCTTGGGACACAGATCCTGCAGCAAAGCCCCTCTTGACCTTCAGCTGTGTGACAGCATATTTCCTCTTATGACTGGATTAGTCACAGGTGCATTTGGTCACTTAGAACCAAAAGATGTTTGACTAATGCCCCTGGTGCGGGGAGGCTCCGTGTCTGGGAGCCTACCAGGGGCCAGGTGACACTTTGTGATGGAAGCGGGTGGATGAGCACTCTCCGGACTCTGCACGTCCATCCTCCATGCTGGGAGCCCTGTGAGGTACTGCTGCTCATGTGTTAGCCTTAGACAGTGCTTCTGAGCTCACCTGCCTCCCTTCAATTCCCCAGACAGCCAGGTGCCTTTGTGGACAGCCCCTGCAGGAAGGCTCCACCCTCTGCAGTCCCTCCCCTCATGACTATCTGTCCCTTCCAGTTTTCAGTGCATTGTGGTCTCAACTTTTTTTTTTTTTTTTTTTGCGGGACCGGGGATTGAACTCAGGACCCTGCGCTTGCCAGGCAGGAGCTTATTCTACTGAGCTATCTCCCCGGCCCCTAAATTGCTTGATTTACTTCACTGCAGCCTAAGGTGGGGGCAATGCTATAAAGTCCTCCCTAATGTGGGGAGTAGGTGCTGCCACCCCCTCTTTGTTCCATCACATTACCCCAACCCATAACAACCAGACCCCAGCCCTGAGAGATGCAGGCTGCACAGAAAAGCAAAAGGAAACCAGAGAATTCACATCTGAAGCCAGCTCCTGTGTCAGACCGCAGAATGGGGATACTACCCACTCAGTATATTTTTTTAAATCCACCATAGGTGGATAAAGGTTAACAATTATGTGGTGGGGAAGAGAAGAATATAAGGGGGTGAAATAAGTGAAGGGGGCCCTGTTGGAGCTTTCCTGTGCTCTGCATGTGGGGATGGGTGGGGGTTCACATTTGGGGTTCCCAAACCCCTAGGTGGGTGTGAGGGAAGGTTAAGACCTGAGCAGAGTTGCACCTGGAGATCTGAGATCTGATGTCAGGGTGCCTGGATTTTGTTTCCTGGGGAGTGAGGTCTTCAGGTGCCCTGTGTCCATGCAGTATGGTGACAGTGAATGCCTAGTGAATGCCCAGCCCAGTGAATGCCCAGCCCCAAAGCCCCGGAGGGAACAGCACTGACCTCCCCCATTGAGCCTCCCACTTGTCAATGGGGGAGGTCACAGCCAAAACTGCCTTGGCCCTTACAAACAGAGACCAGATGGGGACACAGACACCTCATGTGCTGCCAAGGCGGAAGAGAGATGACAGCCAAGAACCAGATGTCTCAGTGTATATCTTGGGGAACTAGCGGGGGTGACACCGACCAATGACCCATCTGCCACCCCTCTGATGTTGTAACTCTGCTCACATTTACTGGAATATAGGGACAAAGCAGAAGGGGGAAGGGAACCCTGAAGGAACAGAGTCTAAATAAACCAAAAATGCTGAGCTGACCAAGACTTAATTTCTGCTGCTAGGCAGAAAATGGGGGGTTGAAGTAAAAAAGAATACATAATATGAAAATTAGGTTGTGGTTTTGGCGCGCGTGGGTGAGTGGCCTGAATATTCATGCTCACCATCTGTGGTGTGAGTGACTCGGGACAGGGGCTGGAACCCTCTGTGAGGTCACCACCAAGGTGGCCACGGCAGGGCGCTTCTGCCCCCTCATGAGGCCATTCGGGTGACGCTGGCCATGCTCTCTGCACTGTCCTCTGCAGGACCCTCTGTCTTGCTGCTCAAAAGCCCAGGGGTGGTGGGACAGGAGCTCTGCGAGAGTGTGAGGGGGCCGTGCACGGGTCTACACTCAGAGCTCCCTGCTTACTGACAGGAGGAAATAGTGGAGCCGGTAAAGCTGTGTAAAGCTAGAGGCAGGCAGGGACCCCGGGAGACCTCACAGGAGAGGCCTGGAGAAACCCAGGACCTGCATCAGCGCTGCCCTCTAGGGACTGAGGGCTGCATGTGGAGGTGGCCTCAGGCATGCTGCTGTCTCCCAGTGGCTCCTGTGGTAAAGGTTTGCTTCCACAGTGGCATTTTTTGGGAGGCGATGGAGCCTTTGAGAGGGGAGGTCCCTTGGGTCACTGGGGTGACCAAAGGGGATCATAAGGTTCCAGCTGACTTCTGTCTCTCCCCCTGCTTCCCAGATCATGAGGTGAGCAGCTGTCACTGGCACACATTGGTGCCACGATGCGCCATCCTTGCTAGGGGTCCTGAGTGATGGGGCCACCTTGTCTTGTACTGGAACTGCCAAAACAAAAATTTTTTCTTCATAAGCTAATTGCCTCAGATATGTTGTTATAGTGGTATGGAGCTAACATCTGTGAATAGGTGATTCAGGCCAGCTCAGGACTCTATTTTTGTACCTTCATTGGAACAGTTGAACAAGAGATTTGCCTTCCCTTGGGTGGCTAAGCAATGAGCACGTGGCCCACTGGGCCCTCACCTTCTGGGTCCCTTTGTGCTAAGCCTAAGATGCCTCAGGCCCTTTGTACCTGCTGTTTCTTCCCCTGGAAATACCTTCTCTACTGGCATTCACTGTGAGCTACTTCTTCACACTGTAGACTTAGGCCAGGAGCCCCTTGGTGGAGAGACCTTCTGGATACTTCTCCAAAGACCCTGCAACCTACTGCCCAGGATCCGGTTTCCTATTCTTAATGGCACTTAGTGCTATCTGAAAGGAATTCCTGCAGTTACTTTTAAACGCTGTGGTGACTGTCTTTCCTTCCCCACTCATGCCAGGGCCCGAGAGCAGCGACCTTCTCTGTTCACTGTTGCACCCTCAGTCCCAGAGCAGAGCCCAGCATCACACAGAGACTTAGAAAGTCCCCGCCCAGACACCAAATGTATCAGCAGGCCAAGTCTCCAAGATGAGTAGGCATGGTTCTCAGATTTTTTTTTAAACCAACCTTAATTCCTAGCTCTGTACCAGAATGCACTACTAATTTGGTCAGCTCAGGGTCTCCTCAAGTCCTTCCCCTCCCATTTGAGTCGCACTAAAGCAGGGGAAGGCCCAGCAAAGATCATGGCCCAGAGCACCTCAGGCCTGTGCCCATCTTCCCAGAGGTCACAGGTCCCCTACGCTGGCTCCTGCTGATGTGACCTCAGTCACTCCTGGTCCAGGGTCTACCCTTTGCCACACACCCTTCTGACTAGTGGAGACCCCTATCATTTTTTTTTTCTTTCTTTTTCTTTTTTTTTTGGGGGGGGGGACCGGGATTGAACTCAGGCCCTTGCGCTTGCCAGGGAAGTACTTATTCCACTGAGCCATCTCCCCAGCCCGCTACCCCCTCATTTTCTATGGCCAATTCACTTTAAGGCAAACATTCTGTCCTGGTGGAGTGCGAGAGACCCTCTTCCAGCACCCCAAAAGGCTCCTAGCCTGTCTGTCCAGATCACTGCTAAGAGTAAGGAGGGGTTGTCTTCCAGGCTGGGGTGCAGTTGGATAGAGGTTACTGTGGGTCTCACTGCTGTCCCTCAGAAGGAAGGTGCAGTTGCCCTGCCTAGGATCGCCAGTCACTTGAGTCCAAGCCGGCTTTCCTAGCCCCTCACCCCTCACCCTAGCTGGGAGGGGCAGACTTCCTCCCCAGGCCTCTCACCCTGCCACAGGGCGTGTCTACTCCCTTGTCTGCTCAGCGGGCTCGCGGATGCCGGCCATGCGTACAGGACTTCCAGAAATGGACCCAGGGTACCAGGAGGAGTAGGCTGTAATCCCAGCACTCTGGGAGGCTGAGGCAAGAGGACTGAGAGTTCAAGCCCAGCCTTGGCAAATTAGCGATCTCTGCGTCAAAATTTAAAAAGGAAAGGAGAGAGGAAGCATTGAGGATGTAGCTCAGAGAGAAGGTCCTGGGTTAAAAGATAAAAACAAAACAAAACAACACCCCCAAAGCTGCAGGACCAGCTGAGTGCATTCCTGCTTTAGACCGATAAAGACTGTATTGCAGCTATGGGAGCTTCCGCCTCAGCTCAAGAGATAGGATGTCCAGAGGCGCCCCCCCCCCCGCCCCCCGCGCGCGCCTCTCGCTTCGTCCTCTCCTCATCTGGCTCCTGCGTCGCAGCCCTCAGCCTCTGCACGCGCACCTCCCACCTCCCCACTCTGCTCTGCTGCAGTTTATTATTAAGTCTGCAGAGCAAGCAGGGTTAGCGCGGTTTCCGGGAGATGTTGCAGCCTGGGAGAGACTCAGGCACCGGGTCCCTCCTGTGGCGTGGCCCCTGGGCGGTCTCGGACCTTCGGAACCCCGTCAAGATCAGCTGCCTTGACCCAAAAGCTGGGGGGCGTGGCGGGGTCGCAGGGAGGCTCCTGAGTCTAGCTGATTCCAGGGAGGGCATCACAGGAGCAGCCCCTGGAAGCGCTCAGGGGCCGGGGATAGGGGGAGGGGGCACGACGATAACCTGGCCCAGTCCTGGAGGCGTGTCTGGGCTGTGTTCTTGGGATCCAAGGGGTTTAATAGGCGGGGAGCTAGCAGCAGAGGGTGCCAGGCAGGCGGGCAGAATTTGCTAGTACCCCTGGGAGGGCACATTGGAAGCAAACTGGTGTTACATTTAAAAACGGAGGTAGGAGTGGGGGATGGGGTTTTCTGAATTGCGGGCTTCTTGTGCAAAACTGGCTGTCAACATGAGACAGCCTTCTAGAGGCAAATGTGGGCTGCAACCTCATTGAGAAGGGGTCTACACCCCGCCTTAGCCACAGCCCTCCTGCTTCTTGCCTCACCTAGATGCAGCTGGACCTCAGGGAAGAACTGGGTTTGAGAGGGTGCTCTGCTCTGTGCCCGTGGGTCAGCAGGGGTCAGGAAAGCCGGTGCACAGTTGGCCCGTGCAATTCTGGAGGGCACCCCCAACCCACCCCGGCCTCTGACCCCGCCCCAATACAGCTCAAGGCCTGGCACTTAAGGGTGTTGAATAAAAACGTGTTCAATTAATAGTGGCTCAGCTGTGAGGCTGAATGAGATTTTGCCATTTGAGAGTATAAACTGCAGGTCAAGGAAGCAGAAGTGAGGAGGCTGGGGTTCCCGGAGAAGTCTAGGGGACCTGGCGTGAGATCAGCCAGGGGTTCAAAGAAGTCTGGGCTGAGAGCTGAGATTTGAGCCTGCTGCTTGCTTTGTTATGCGGTTACCCCAGCTTTGAAAACTACCAGTCTGGAGACCTTTTCAACATCCATTAAACCAGACTCTAACAGGGCTGGTGGGCAACCTGCGTTTTTACCCCCACCTCCCCAGATTTTGAACCCTGCACAGGCTCGGTGGCCTTGGTCAGGAGGTGGTTGTCTGCCTAGCTGCTCTGGACCTCCTGCCCTGCTCCTGTCTCTCCTGGGTTGTCTTTCTAAACCCTGTCAGTCTTCCAGCAGTAGCCAGACCCTATGGGTCTGTCACCACATTTTAAGTAAGTTTTAGAAGGAAAGAAAAGTATGAAATGGCTGTGTTTGTTTTGCCCAGGCAAGATCCATTTATTAAGTGCTGCACTTGTTTAAGAAAAAAAACAACAGCTATTGACAAAATATAAGAAAATAAATTAAAGCAGCAACTCCTTAAAAGGACCCTGTCCAATAATTTGATTTTTTCCCTTCTTCCCTCAAAGGCCAGAGCGACACAATCAATCTTGCTGTTCCATAGGCTGTCTTGATGCAGCATTTTCTCAAGTGGAAAAAAAAAAAAAAAAGAAGAAGAAAATGAGTACCATTTGAACACCAGCATCTGGCACCTTGTGGTGGGTCCCACTTAGACCCTCTCTGTCCCCCCCCCCAGCTTGACCTCCAGCAACTCAGCTGCACTGCCCCCCCCCAACAAGCCATAGTACCTGGTTAGCTCAGGGCTCCTCTTGCCAACCCTCAGAGCCCACAGATCCTGTGGGCACCCTCTCTTATCCCCTAGGCCTAGGCTAGGTGGGTTCTTAAACAGATTTCTCATCCTGACAGTATCTTTCATATAACACCATTTTTCAAGTGTGCTGAGAATAGACGGGCTTTGCACACTTGAGGGAGCCCACTGCGCAGCATTTGGCTTCCAATATATGCAAGATCTCAGGTAGAGGGAGCTCCCGCATTTCCTTCCTTATAAGACCCTCCTCCACAAGTGCCAGCCTGTGGCGTCCATTCTGGTCAGTGGCATACACTGGCACCTGGCCCAATATTAGTGACATGCTGACCACCCACTTTGATTACAGTAACACTGGTAGGGAATCAAACCAGCTTGAAAGGCAGCCAACCCTGGCTGTTTCGATGCAGGGCCCTGGTGTGTCCTTGGTCAAATCAATGCATCCCTGTCAGTTTGTCCACCCAGAGACCAAGGTCGATAACACCCAGGGGGAGCTGTAAGGATGGATTGACTGAGGAACCGCGTGTAATAATAATAATTTATAATTGAGCTCAGTGCTTGATCTTGAGTTATAATTCTTTGCTGATATTATTCAGTTCATGCTGCTACTGAAATCTTCAGTTCATACTACTACTCACCTTATTTTACAGGTAGGAAGACTGAGGTGTTAAAAAAAAGTTAGGTTAACTGTCTATGTATAATTGTCTATGATAAAAGGGAAGAGTTTTTGGGGGGGTGTTATGGGTTATATCTAGATGTCCCCCCAAATCATTATTGGCTTATAGGTGGGTCTTTAGGGAGGTGGCCAGATCATGTGTGTGTGACACTGGATCATGGGCACATGACAACTGGACCAGCTCACTGATTGGTTTAGCATAGTTGTAGGTGATGGGATTATCAAAGAAGGAAGGCCTGCCCTGGGTGTAGGCCGGACCAAACAATAGGTTTGTAGAGGGAAGTTGAGCTGCTGCTTCCTTTCTGCTGCCTTCCATGCCATGAATTCTTTCTCCTCTACAGTATCCTCTGCCATGCTGCCCTGCCTTGGAACCAGCAGACAATGGACTGAAACCACTACAACCTAAGCTAAATGCCTTCTTAATTTGTGGGTGTCATGTATTTTGCCCCAGCAATGAGAAAGTAACCAAGCCAGGGTGAAGAGGACTTTCCAGAATCCTTAAGCTCCTCTTGCTTATTTGTGCCCATTTCTCCTCTGGAGAGGTTTCATTGAGTGTGGGCTCCATGGGAAGGCTGATGGTGTCTGCCTGCCAAAGGGGATGCCTGAGGGTAGCTGGTCCCACCCAGTGGAGCTGGGAGTGACCTCAGCTGAGAGCCTAAGGCCAGCTTTCAGGCCCTGATGTTTCTGGACCTGATCCAACAAGCTCCCGTGGATTCTGGGAGCCATGAATACAGCTTCCCCTTTTTCTTCCTATGGGCAGCATCTGTGTCTGTAGTTTGTAACCCCAGGATTCCACTTGCAAGAAAAGAAGGGATTTTTAGTAACACCAAGAGCAGCTATCACATTAGCACCATAACACCAAGAGTGCCTTTGCGTTAGGTCCCAAGATAATAGCTTTACAACAAAACAAAACATTTATTTACTTTTTGGTACCAGGAATCAATCTCAGGACCTTGCACTTGCCAGGCAGGCGTTTATGCCACTGAACTATATCCCCAGGCTGGGGTCCCATAATAACGAACTTTATTATTGTACTTCATCCTCACCGTGCTCCTATATCTGTCCCTGACCCATAGGCGAAAAGACTGTGGATGATATATTTTTGGAGTCTTGCTTGGATCATACATCTAGATAGAGGGTCAGCAGGTTCACACTCTAAGGTGGTCTAATACAAAACCTTGTTTATGTCCCTGTATAAGGGGCCACACTGACAGTTTCAGCATAGTGCACATATACTCCCATCAGGCTTGTTATAAAGTTACTGGGGAGGTTCTGGATTCAGGTAAGATGAAGTAAACACAGTTCATTGTCTCTTCCCTGGAATGCAGCTTAAAACCTGGACTGAACGCATGAATTAGTTGCTTTGAAGTCTCTGAAAAAAAGACAATGTGTCAGAGTAGCAGCAATTCCGTGATAAGTCTATTCTTTTTGTTTTCTTCTTCCTGCATCCCTTGGGCTGAATTCAGTGCAGCCCAAAACCTTGAAATGAGTATTTAACATCAAGAGAGAAAGCTCCAGGAAAAACCTTCTGATTTTGGCTTAACAACCAAGAAAGGATTCTATTGCGCAGTGAGTATACAGAAGTTTCCTATTTTTCTTTTCACTTCTCATTTCCATTCTCTACAACCCCCATCTGCAAGCAGTCATGTGGCACTGCCAGCATCAGCAAGAACTTGAAACTCTGAGGGAGGGGACCCCTCCTCCCCAACTGAAGAGACCTGGTCCCTGAGAGTGGGCACATCTCGCTGCTTTATCGGCTCTGCTGCTTGGCTTAACACATGACGTCACAGGAAGTGCATGGTGGAGAGGAAATAGATAAACCCCAGATTTCTGGCCTGCAAATGGGGAACCTCAGTGAACTTGAAAGTATAGGGAAATCACAGAGAGGAAAGAACTGGAAAAAGAGACTCCTTAAATTGTTTATGAACTCCTGGGATCACCCCCAAACTGTACATGGTCTGTATGTGATATGATGCTAATGAGCCAAATTCCCTGCTGGACACAGGGTGGCACCCATAGGGGGTGTCTTCAAATGGTGTAGCAAAAGCCTTGACAATTGAATTACATGCATACTACAACCTACAGGAAGTTAATAGAAATGAAAGACCTGACCCCAAGGGTCACTTGGCTGCTAGTAAAAAAATGCCAAAAATTACTCTGTATAGGAAGAAGCAGAAAAACCCAAGGCATTTGGGAAAAGCCAATGCTGAGATATCTTTGCTGAAATGTCAAGCAAAGACAGTAAGTTATTATAAAAATTCGGGGCTGGGGAGATAGCTCAGTAAAATAAGTGGTTGCCTGGCAAGCCCAAGGGCCTGAGTTCAATCCCCAGTTCCACTAAACAAAGAAAGGGGATACAAAGAAAGGACCATTTTGTATCGATCCAAAATAGTTAGGATAGATATACAGCTACTTTCTCTTAATTCAATGAGAAGAAAGATTTGTATGATAGTATTTGGACAGGATATCATGTCTGCATCTTGTACTATGAATAACCACTAAGAAAATAACAATGTGCAATGTATTAATTATTGAAGCTGTCCTATTAATCGGTTTTGAAACTGTCTCATTGCTGTTTCTCAATAAAATTAGTAAAAAAAATATTATAAACATCCTAAAAAAATCCCCAGTTCCGCCAAATAAATAAATAAAAATAAAAACTATAAAAATATATCAATTATTAGAAAAATGACCCATATATAAGGATAGATGCTCTTGAAATGAAGACATACAATCTCAGCTAAGAAATAAAAAAATCAAGAACAAATAGAAATTTAGAACTAGAAAATGTACTAACTAAAAATTTAAAAACCTTATCTTGAGGGCTGGCCAAATAGCTCAGTAGATTAAAGCACCTGCAAGCAGGTGCAGGGTCCGGTTGGTCGATCCCCAGGCCTGCCATTCTGGCACTGCCCCCGGGGTGTGCTGAGATGGCAATTGGGACTGGGTGTGGTGGCTCAATAGAAGAATGGTCATGTCATGATAAAGAAAATTGTCAGTAAGCTTAAAGTTGGTCGAATAGAAGCCATCTAATCCAAATAATGGACAAAAAAAGACTGGGGGGAAAATGAACAGAATTGTAGGACCTGTGGTGTAACAGTCATTGGAGTCTTGAAAGGAGAGGAAAAAGAATGGGTCTGGAAAAAAAAAAATTGAAGAAATAACATAGAAGATTTCCAAACTTGGAAAAAATACAAACCTACAGATTTAAGAAGCACAGTGAATCCTAAACAGGAGCTCGCTATGCAGTTCAGGCTGGTCTTGGGCTCCCTTTGTAGCCCAGGCTGGTCAGGAACTAGCAAAGACCCTCCTGCTTCTGCCTCTGAAGTAGGGGCGTGCCACAGAGTAACATCTCGAAGGCAACCAGAGAAAAATGACGCATTTCCTATAGGAAACAATGATTCCAATGATTGTGGCTTTCTCATTAGAAACTCGAAGCCAGAGGAAGTAGAAAAACATTCTTAATGTGCTGAGAGAAAAGAACCAACTCAAGGTTTTGTTGTTGTTGTTGTTTAGGAATTAGGAAATACATTAAATAAATCAACCCGATTCTTCCATCCAAGGGCGATAGTTGGGCTTGCAAGTTTCAAACCCCACTCTGGCACCCGCGCCTCCCTGTCTGCCGCTGGGGCTCCCTGAGACAGGGCTCCCGGTTTTGGGGAGGTCGTCCCACCAGACACCCTGTTCCAGATACCTGTCACCGTCTCCTGGGACCTGCGGCTCTCGAAGACTGGGGCGAGATGGGAAGCGCGGTGGGCTGTGGGGGCGGCGAGACGATCCCGGGTTCCTCTGGCTGCAAAATATTCGGCAACGTGGACATGAAATATGAAAATATTCATATCACCTCGCACTCCCGCACATGTCCTCTCATCTGGGTGCCCCGGAGCTGCCAAACTCAGGATTCTTTAGAGGAAATGTCCACAGGAATGAAGGTAAAATAAAAATGTTCTTGAAGGGCCGGCCAAATAGCTCAGTGGATTAAAGCTCCTGTAAGCAGGTGCAGGGGTCAGGGGTTTGATCCTGGGCCTGCCGTACCAGCCCTATCCCCGGGGGCGTACTGAGCCAGTGATTAAGACTGGGCATGGTGGCGCACGCCTGTAATCCCAGCTCTTGGGAGGCTGTAACCAGGAAGATCACTATGAGACCAATCTAGTAGTGAGACTCTGAATACTTGTAGACCCTTCCCTACCAAAGAAAAAAAAAGAATGAAGGAATGCTAAGATGATTTGTTGCTGAGAGCCTCACACTAAAGGATTGCTGGAAGAAGTTTATTAGATGGAAAGACATAGTAGAAGGACACTTGAAACTTCAGGAATAAATGAAGAATAATAGAAATGGTAAATATTAGGATAAAACAGATTATATTTCTTTCTGTTGACTCATTATATGTCTGATGGTAAAAACAAAAAGCATAACACGGGCTTATGGTGTTTTCAATGGGTGTAGCTGTTATATAGAAGATAAACATAATAGGAAGAGGATAAAGGAACTATACTATGATAAAATCCTGTACTTCATGTGAAATGGTCAAACATGAACTCTGAGACAGGGAAAAGTTAAGTACTGAATGTCTATTGAAGCTCCAGAGCAACCACTTAAAAAACTATTCAAAGAGGTTTGGTCAAAAATCAAAATCTAAAAAAAAAGAAAAAAAATCAAAATCTAGGGCCACAGAGATAGCTCAGTGGTCTAAGTGCCTGCATGGCAAGTGCAAGGATGTGGGTTTGATCCCTGGTACCACATGCCATGCTGGCCCCACGCCAAGCCTGAAACTGAGACCGGGCATGGTGACACACACCTGCAATCTCAGTGCTGGGGAGGCTGAAACAGGAGGAGCACTACAAGTGATTGCTGCATAGTGAGACCCTGTACTAAATAAATAAGTAAATAAATAAATAAAAAGGTTTTTTAAAAAAAAAAATT
>NW_004524624.1:5871809-5879409 GCF_000260255.1 Octodon degus | reverse complement strand
AAAAAAAAAAAAAAAGAGTATGTCTTTAAAAAATCCTGACATCAGATGAGGGCAAGAATACAGATCACTGGAATGTTCATATTGTTGGGGGAACTGAAAGTGACACAGACTTGAAAGTAGTTGCCCAGTATTTTTGTTTTTGTTTTTAAATAAAGGTAAACATATACTCATATGAACCAGCAATCCCATTCTTGGAGAAATGAATGCTCAAGTTCCTGTATAAACCAATACACAAACATTCAGGGTAGCTGAATGGGTGATTGCTGATAGCTGGAATAACCCATACGTCCTTCAGAGGATGATGGGGAAATTGTGACACAGGCACCTAATGGATACATCTCTGCAATACAAAGGAACAAATTGTCAATACATGCAACAACTTGACTGAATTTCAAAGACATTCTTTGAAAAAGAAAGCTGTGAAGGTAGGAAATGGATGGGAGGTGTGTGTGTCAATTAGGGAATAGCACATGGGAGATTTGTAGGGTGATGGAATTGTTCTAGATCTTTTTTTGCATTTTTGTGTGACACACTGATTGTGGTGATTACATGAATCAACATGTGTGTGAACGTGCATAGACCATATGCATATACACAACAGATAATTCTACTCTATTTAAAAATAGAGGGCCAGTGAGATAGCTCAGTGGACTAAGGGCCTGCCTAGTCAAGCGCAGGGATTGGGGTTCAATCCCTGGTACCACATGCCATGCCAGCCCTGCCCCTGGGCAAGTGGAGTCGGCCATGGAGACCAGGCGTGGTGGCACGTGCCTGTAATCCCAGCACTGGGGAGGCTGAAAACAGGAGGATCACTAGGCATCTGATCTGCGGAGAGAGGCCCTGTACCAAATACATAAAAATAAATAAATATAAAACAAAATTTGTGAAGAATAAAATTATTGAGCACTTAGTCCTTGTTGGGTCTCCAGGAAGTTGTGAATGTACAGAGATACTTCAGATGTGGGGAGATGGCTCAGTGGAATAAGCGCTTCCCTGGCAAGGGCAAAGGTCTGAGTTCAATCCCCAGTTCCACTAAAAAAAAAAAAAAAGATACATCAGGTAAAGTTTAAGTTCCTGATGGTCTTATTAAGCAGAGCTAGTGACCGTTGGACTGTCACCTTCTCCAAGGAGCCTGTCCTGATGAAGTGATGCCTCCGTGCTAGTTTCCTACTATAAGAAATTACCACAAACTTAAATATTTAAACAACATACATTTGTTTCTTACAGTTCAGGAATTCAAACTGGCCCCCAGTAGGTGAAAAATCAAGGCGTCTGCCAGGCTGTGTTCCTTCTCTTAATCTGGCCTCTGGCCTTTCCCAGCTTTTCAAGATGCCTCCAATTTTGGGGCTCTTCAAAGCCAGCAGCAATGGATGTGGCCACCCCATGCTGCTCTCTCTCTGGGTCTCACTCTTCTGCCTGCCCCTTCCTTTCCTAAGGATCCTGTGCTTGTATTGGACACAGCAGGTCCTATGAGAACATCTCCCCAAGTCAAGGTCCGCCTATCTGCGTTGTGTGCTGGCCATTGGCACCACCCCAGTGTCCAGGCAGACCACACAGGGGAAGGACGCAGTCCTCCCTGCAGATGCCAGTCACACATCCAGGGTTTCCACGGCCACCCTCTCTTCTGTCCAAGTGGCTGCAAAGTCAGGGGCTCTCACTATCCACCTATATTTGATCATTGGTTACAATAACTCATAGAACTCAGGGAAACACAACAGCAAATCAGAACCAGCCACAGGAGTGCCCCCTGGGGCGAGGTCTGGGAGGGTCACACAAAGCTTCCACTTATTGTTCTTTCCCTGCAGAGAATGTGTCCTGGCTCAGGCGCATCAATATGCAACAATACAGAGTACTGCGAATCAGAAAAGCTCACTGGAGCTTAAGTGGCCAGGGCTTTTATTGTTTCTTTTTTTAATGCCAACTCTTGGTGGAATTCACTCAATCCCTCATCACTTGGTTGAACTTCACCTCCAGTCCCTTTCTCCCTGCTTGGAGATCAGGCAGATAGCAGGTGGCTCAAAGCCTCAACCCTCCCCTCACATGGCTGTCTTTCTGGTATGTCCAACCTGGCTCCAGCTACCTCCTTAGTGTAAACTATCAATGCCTCTAGTGCCTTCTCCCTCTGCTCTGGATGCCAGGAGGGAAGTGCCAGGGGGTGACAAATAGGCATGGATTTGGGCATCAGACAGGCATGAGCTCAGTCACAGCTCTGTGGTTTATGGCTGTGGCCATGTGCGAGGCACCTCACCTCTCTGTGACTGCACAAGGTTAGCCCTCCCCACATTCTTGTCCAGCCCACTTTTGCTTTGCTTTCCTCTGCCACAGAGCTTGGCGAGGCTAGTTTGTTGGTCTCTCTTGTAGCAAGTGACACAGATCCAGCCAATGAACTGGCCAGAGGAAATGGCCTCCTAGGGAAGGGTGTTCTGGGAGTGGCAAGGGGAGCAGAGCTGGCTAAATCACAACTCAGCTCTTCTCCTTGCTTTGAGTGCCAAAGATGGCAGGAATAACAGCAGCCACCTTGTGACTAATAGCAATAATTTTTTTTTTTGGGGGGTGGTACTAGGAATCAAACTTAGGACATTGTGCTTGTTCCTTGTGATTATGAAGGGCAGGCCAGGAATAACCCTCTGAGAAAAGCTGGGAAGAAAGATGAAAAGTTCCTTGGCTTCTGAGGCCATCACTAAGCAATGGGAACCAGTGTCAACAACCAGCACATTTGGGGTATTAGTTTGATATTTTGTGACTCATAGTCAACTATCGCCCTAATTAATTTACTACTGCACTCATGTTGTGTGCCAAGAACTCCTTGAGGTGAAAGCAAAGGGGTAACAAGGATGAGATCCACTTATTTATTTATTTCTGCATTTACATTTCAGGGAGAGAAACAGTAGCTCACATACAAATAATAATATTTCTGAGAGTATAAAGTACAAAGATGAAAACAAAAAGAAAAGAAAATCATATGGGGAAGCTGAGACAGGAGGTTCGCTGCAAGTTCATGATCAGCCTGGGCTACAAAGTGAGCATAAGGCCAGCCTAAACTGCATAATGTGATCCTGTCTCAAAAGGACAAACTAATAAGAAGAAGAAAGAAAGAAAGAAAGAAAGAAAGAAAGAAAGAAAGAAGAAAGAAAGAAAGAAAAAAGAAAGAAAGAAAAAAGAAAGAAAGAAAGAAAGAAAGAAAGAAAGAAAGAAAGAAAGAAAGAAAGAAAGAAAGAAAATGATGTGATAGAGCAGTGGGAGCGGGCTTGATAGGAAGTCTTCATGGTGGGATCCCAGGAGGGGAGACTTGTGCTTTGGTTCAAGTGTGAAGATAAAGACGGGTGGAGTGTAGGGAACGCACCCAGGCAGAGGGAAGAGCAAGAGCAAAGGCCTTGTGGCAGGGCAGGCCAGGAAGAAGGGCAGGTGGCAGCGTGTGAGGAGAGGAGGGGATGGAGGCAGGACCAGATTGCATCACTCACTGAGCAGAGTGAATTCATTCTTAAATTTTATTGATTTATTTTTGTCTCTATGAGACAGGGTTCCTCTATGCGTTCAGGGTGGCCTCAAACTCACAGCAATCCTCCTGCCTCAGCTTCCCGAGTGCTGGGATTATATGTGGGTGCCACCAAGCCTGGTGAGTGTGAATCTACTGTAAATGCCTTAGGGAAGACACTGGAGGGCTCTCAGAGGGATTCAAAGCATCAAAAGTGAGTGTGTGGCCAACCACAGGTGCTTCATCAGTGCCTCCAGCCCGAGGTGGCTGTAGAGGGCTCTCCATCCTTTCCCCTCCCTGTCCAGTAGGCCACATGCCCATCCCACCTCCCTGCAGGAGACCCTTTTGGCTGCTTTTTAAGTCTTTTTGGCCCTGCATCCTCCTCCTCCCCCGGGGCCATTTGCTCCCTCCAGAGCAGGCAAGCATAATTGCTGCTTTCCACAACGACATAAAAATCTAAGAGGCACAATCAATACTTCGCACACACATCATCGTCTTTCATTGCAAACGATAAAAGGCGTAAACAGCAGGGGTGGTGGCAGCTCGCGAGGCTGCAGTGGGGGCGGGGTGGCTGCCGAGGCCTCACTGTCCAGCCCTTCTCTGGGGAACAGAGGTTCCTGTCCCCTCCCACCCCCACCCCCACCCACAGGAAGGAAGAATCTAGGCCCTGCCTGGGGAGTGGCAACCATCACTGACACCCAAGTGAGGGAATGGGTTTTTCCTTCCTGATTGGACAACCTGTGCTTCTTAATTCAGCTTCTGAATTGTAATTTGTCCTCCTTTGCTATTTTATCTGCTTTTTTCTTGCTTCTCTTCCATGTTTTGTGCTTCCCAAAATAGAGTTAGGAATGACTTCCAAAAGGTAGAAGGAGGCTGGGATCCTTCAAGATCCAGACTTGACCCAAGTCTGTGATTTGACCTTGACCCCCTTTCAGGCCCGTCCCAGCACAGCCAAGCTCCTTCCCTGCCCGTCCAGCCTGCCACCCACAGCTGGGCTCGCACAAGCACAGAAGCCATTATGTCCCCAGCTCGCGCATCCTCCCGGCGACAACTTCCTCAAACTAGTTACTTAATGAACGTCATCCAATTCCGATTCCGTCTTGCCATAGTCTCATTTAGGAAAAGCCAATCTGCTTTACGATTTTAACCTCTGGCTAGAAACTGCTCCCAATTTCATGTCATCCATAAACTTGATGAACGGTTAGCTTACTTCTCTGCAGTCATGCGCTTATTTATTCCACCAGCATTTAATGAGTGCCTACTGGATGCTGGGTGCTGGATTCAGAGTTAAAGGAGTCGCTGGAGGGACTCTTGTGTTGGCTGTGGAGCCAACTTGGAAATGGTTAGTATCTGTGTGGTCTGTGCTCTCCTGGGGCTGATTTCTCCTCTGAAGAGAGGGTGCTTATATCACTTTAATGTGCTGGAGGAAGATTTCAAACTGGAGAAGAAATGCCATCCCGGTTAGATTACAGTGTACATGGGCAAGCAGCTCCAAGTAGTGATGGGATGAAATCTATGATATATACATGCCTGGGGCTGATATGCCTCAGGCTCAAAGCTATGTAGAACCAGAATACCTCTCTGTCTCTTTGCTCTGATCATTCACACATTAGCTTCGTCCTGAGGCTCCAAGTGGTGTCATAAGGATTATACCTTCCTGGGTTCAAAAGGGAAAGATAAAGAATACTCTTCTTGCCACAAACCCAGCAACACCCATATCCATGAGTCTTATTGATGCTTACTGGGTTGCAGGTTCAATCCTGACCAATCAAGATGCCTGGGAGGAATATAAATATTCTGATTGGCCAGGGCTGAGTCACATGGAAACCATGGACTTTGGAGTCAGCTTCAGTTAATTCAGGCTCACAGATTAAACAGGGGAAGGTTGGTGATTCCTGAAGGAAAGCTGGGCGGTGGAGCTGAAAGAAGGAAGTGATGCCAGCTGCAGAAACACAGAGGTCTGCTGTGTGGTCCAGCAGTGGGCTATGACTTCCCGTGTGGTGGAAGGGGGAACAGCTTGGTTCCTTTCTGTATGCCATGTTCAAAGAAACCAGGCTATCTGGAGGTAAGGGTGGTTCATCTGAGACATCTTCGGTACCATGGTCTTCTGTTTGCAGGCTACTAGAGACCTACTTTCTGCTTTCCCAGATGCTGGATTGAAGCCAGAAGACAACTAACTAATTTCAAGCTAGCCTTCTCTGTGCTCAGCCTTCCATTTTACTGATTGATTGATTGATTGATTGATTGATTGATTGATTGAGACAGGGTCTTGTTATGTAGTTCAGCCTAACTTTAAACTCATTATGTAGCCCAAGCTATCTTTGAACCCACAGTGATCCTCCTGCCTCAGCCTCCTGAGTGCTGAGACTGCAGGAGTGCGCCACCATGCCTGGCTCAGCCTTCCTTTCTTTAAGCTCCTTTCCCAACCTGGTAATCAGACCTCCATCCTGTGCTAATTCCTGCAGTGACCCACTGGCAATACCTTCTACCTGAATCCAACACTGGGAGAACAGCCAGAGCCGGGTCTGTCTGCGATATGGGCCATTCCTTCCTGCAGCTTGAGTGGTACCCACCTTCTCCAGCCATGATCTCCGCTTACTGGGGTTTAGAGAGACTGATCTGTTTTTCTGGTGCTAGGGATGGAGCCCAGGGCCTCACACGCTAGGAGTGCTCTGCCGCGGAGATGCGCCCTAGCCCTAGCTCTGTGTTGTGGTCTGTAGCAAACAGACGAGCCTGGGCTGTGACCAACAGAAACTACCTAGGGAGAAAATGGTGCCATCTACAAGAACAGAAGTACTTTTTCTCTCTTGAGCAGTCAAAGTCTAGAGGTGAGAGCCTTTGAGTGGAGGAGAGGCTTCTCAAAGCCGGCACTGGCCATGTGTTCTTGCTGCCTAGCTATCTTCTTCAAGCAGCATCCATTGCAAGGACCAAAAGATCGCTGTGCAGTTCCAGCTGCCAGGAGGAGGAAGGAACAAAGAAGGGCATGCCCTCCTTAGAGGCCACTTCCCAGAAATGCACGCTACATTTACAGTGTTATGGCTGGAATTTAGTCAAGTGGCCAAAACAGTCACAAAGGAGGCTGGAAGGCACAGGGGGCTGGATTCCAGCCAGCCATGACCAAGCTTGAGGTTGGAGGGAGGCAGAAATAGATACTGGAAGGGCCAGCCCAATAGCTCAGTGTACTAAAGTGTCTACTTAGGCAGAGCACAGTGGCCAGGGTTCAATCCCTGGCATGCTGTGTTGGCCCTGCCTATGGGGTGTGCTGAGACAGCAATTGAGACTGGGCATGGTGGCACGCGCCTGTAATGCTAGCACCTGGGAGGCTGAAAACAGGAGAATCACTATGAGTTCGATCTACGTAGCAAGACCCTGTAGATCCTGTCCTAAATACATTTAAAAGGAAAAGAAAAGAAATAGCGGGCTGGGGAGATAGCTCAGTAGAATAAGTGTTCGCCTGGCAAGTGCAAGGGCCTGAGTTCAATCCCCACTTCCAATAAAGAAAGAAGAAAGAAAGAAAGAAAGAAAGAAAGAAAGAAAGAAAGAAAGAAAGAAAGAAAGAGCAAGTGAGCTACTGGAGGGACCTAGCAGTCTGTCCCCCAACCCCTATATGTGTTCAAAGCCACAATCCCACCTGCTGTCCTGGGAGAGGTGGTGGAGGAAAAGAGAGAGTAAGATCAGTCTAGTTTCCACCACAGCATCCATTGGAGAACAGTAGCCATGGCCCTCTGCTATCCCATGGCTGTGGGCCTCAACAAGGGCCACAAGGTAACTAAGAATGTGAGCAAACCAAGGCACAGCTGCCATCGTGGATGTCTCACCAAACATACCAAGTCCATGTGGGACATGATTCCGGAGGTGTGCAGCTTTGCCCCCTACGAGCAGTGCACCATGGAGAGGCTCAAGGTCTCTAAGGACAAGGGTGCCCTCAAGTTTATCAAGAAAAGGGTGGGGATGCACATCTGCACCAAGAGGAAGCGTGAGGATCTGAGCAATGTGCTGGCTGCCGTGAGGAAGGCAGCTGCCAAGAAGGACTGAGCCCTTCTGGAGTAAAGCTTTGCAGAAAGTAGAAAGAAAGAAAGAAAGAAAGAAAGAAAGAAAGAAAGAAAGAAAGAAAGAAAGAAAGAA
>NW_004524624.1:5867312-5871709 GCF_000260255.1 Octodon degus | reverse complement strand
AAGAAAGAAAGAAAGAAAGAAAGAAAGAAAGAAAGAAAGAAAGAAAGAAAGAGAAAGATTAGTCCAGTATACCCTCTGCTCTTTCTTTTCTTTGCTAACTCTTGTCTTTGGTTCCTGCTCTGCACCCAGAACATAGTTGTCAGTTGCCCTTGACTTATTTGTAAGAAGGAGGGTCTTTTCTGTTCTGTTTGTAGATTTAAGTTGCTGGTAACCCAAGCCATCCTGAGAGAACAACAGGACTCTCTCCTGTCCACAATAGACATTGCTGTGGGCTGAGGCCAAAAATAAGCCTCAAGGCTTGTTTCTGTACAAGATGGACGAGTCTTCCCTGCGCCGTGCCCGTTTGTTACCTACGCTAGCTAGGACCCAGCCAGTGTGGGCTCTGTGACTCAGTGCTCCTGAAAAATGTGCAAGCCTTTCTGCTTGCGCTACCAATTTGCACAGCAGGGCAAAGCCAGGTCCTTCAGCTCTCGGAAGGGTTTCTTGATCGGCTATCAAGTGAAAAATAATGTGCATAATATGTTGTGAGAAACTCAGGGAAAGGGGCTGGCTGCACAAACCCAGGCACTGCCAGATGGTAGCTGCCCCAGGCCCAGGGAGCGGCTGTTCTGGGGGCTGCAGGAGGGAGCTGGGATGGGGGAATTGCTTCCATCTGGAGCAGTCAGTTTCTAAGTGAGGCAGTGGGGGAGAATGTCCAACAATAAAGAGCAAGGATGCTCCCTGCCTGGTAGGCAGGGCAGTTTGCATTGTAGAAGTCTCTGGAGGCAACAAGGAATCAGGTATTGACATTAGGTTTGTAGTTTGGTTTGGTTTGGTTTAGCTTGGTTTTAGTTCAGTTGTTTAGTTCGTTTGAGTCTGATTCTTATTGTGCTGCCCAGGCTGACCTTGAAGTGCAAGCAGTTGTCTTGTTTCAGCCTCCCAAGTGACCAGGGCTCCATACACATACTGTAGTGCCTGGCTTGGACTTCTGTTTAGCCAGGGGAAGGACTTGGAGTGGCATGCACAGGCCAGGAAGAGAAGGGAAGGAGGCAGCTTTCCAGTGGAACAATGTTCACCCCATAGGGTGCACAGGGGGTGTGAGTACCAGTGTCCCTGCCCAGCCCTAGATCACTTTCACGTCCTGCTTTTAGCTTGCACCCCTGCAGAGCCCTTGACCCTGCGGCCCCCTGCTGCACTCCGAGTCCTCTCTCCTCCATCTCCTCCTGCCTGTCCCGGCCCCCACATGCCATCATGTCGTTCCTCACACTTCCCCTGTATGTTCACCTTCTGGCCTTTGCCTCTGCCTGGAATCTCCTCCTCGAAGCCCTGGGAAGAGCCCACACTTGCCCTCCCCTCCACCTAGAATCAAGCCTTCTCTGTTGCCACCATCACCCCGTTTCCTTTGGACATTGTATTCAAGACCCTCAAAATGTCAGGATTGTCTTCCCTGTTTGTTGCCTGTCCTGCCACATGGACGCGGGTTCCAGGGCCTGTCCACTGCATTTTCTGTAGTGCTTGGAACAGAGTGAGTGCTCAGGAACTGTCTGGTGGGAAGCAGCCTTGGTTTGGGTCCCCAGAAGCCAGCTCTATACTCTCCTATTCAAGGGCTGCTGGTGAATGTCGGAGGTGACATGGAACAGGGAGGGGACAGGAATAGAGGTGACTGTTAAAGGGAGTGTTGTGCCCAGTGGGTACCCGGAACTCTGGCCTGAGTGCTGGGGGCCAGAACAGACAGCCTCCTCAGCATTATCCCAGAACGGGCTGGATGTGGGGAATACTTAATATTTGGTTGAGAGCTGTTCTCTGAGGGCTTTGTTTCCCAGCACTTGTGGCCTGTGGTGACACAGATGGAGTGTCCCTCAGACACCAGAGAAAGACCTCAGGCAAGGAACCTAGACACTGGTGGCAGGAGGTTGGGGTAGTGTGTACAGGAGACATTGGGACACCTTCCACCTCTGCAGTGGAAGTCAGCACCAAAGTGGACAGAGCATGGGCCTGGGCCTCAGCACCATCCAAACCCATTGCACATACGAGGGTGAGCGATCAGGGCCCGAATGCTTTGTGCGATGATGTCCAGCCCTCGCTTTCTCTGCAGGTAACCGATCCAGTGCGAAGTGGGTAAAGGTTTTATTATGTCATACTGCAGGGGGCTTAGAGGACGATCACCCCCAGGTGCAAAAAGTCGAAGGTACAGAGCCCTCATTTCTTCCCCTGCCCTTTCTCTTGTTGGTTTGTCAGCCTTATCTTTACCTTTGCACCCTCATGGTCACAAATGGCTGCTGCAGCTCCAGAAGTCACATCCAAATGTCACAGTGCTCAGAGACAGACACATCTCTCTCTGTGTTTATTTAATAGGAGAAAAGAAACTTCTTACTCTCCTTTGAATGTCATCAGCTACCATGAGACTGCACTCTCACCCCCACCCCTAAACAAATCACTGGACCATCAAGGGTCAATCTGGATAACATCACAGAAGAAGGAAATGGACACGGGGCGAGTGAGCAAAGTCTGCCAAACACACTTTCTCTGCCAGGGAATGGATGGCTGAGAGGCCTGGGGCAGCAGCCTGGGGAGAGCAGAGGCACACTGGGCACGGCTGGTCCTGACAGCATCCATCTTGAAAGGACTGTCAGTGTTTGATCTGTAGAGAGACCGTGCGCTCGCTTGCTGGGACAGATGGTTTCCTGGCCTCCTCCGGTCCTGGCTCTCCCAGCAGCCTCAGGAGGCTGGCTGGGGGCAGGTGGAGTTTGGTGAAGCTGCTGGGGTAGGGGAGACTCTGTTCCCTTTTGGCAGGTGTACATTTTCCTTGGCAGCTAATTACCCAGGATGGGTGATTCTGACGGGGATGGTGCCCCTCCTCCTGCTCCCCTCCCTGCAGCTGGGACCGAACAGGTGGTGGAGCGAGCAGAGGGCTGTGGCACTGTGACGTGGCTGCTGGCGGGGCCATTTATCACTGGGGGTGTTTATACCACACCTGGAGCCACAGCCTGAGCAGAACAGGTGGTACGCTGAGAGGAAGGGTGGGGACAGAGAGTTAACCCCTTGACACTGTTCCCAAGGGAGGCCTGGTCTTGCGACATTGAGAAGAGCCACTGGGACCTGCAGGGTGGGGGTGAGTTCACTGAAAATGTAAGGACCTCTGCACCCGCGGAACAAGAGGGTGCAGATGCAAGAGCTATTTTGACTTCCCCTGTATTTGAAGGTATCAATGATAAAAAATATTAACCCCGAGTAGATTGCCTGTTAGTGTTTTGTTAGGGGTGATGGGAAAGGAACGAAACTGTGCTACTGAGCATTTGGAGATGGGTGGTACGTAGTTGAATTTGCCCTGGCCAATTTTAAGACACCAGCTGTTTAACCAAGCGTGCAAATCTTCACTATTTAACAATTGATTCAAGGAGCAGGGGAAAACCATCCCCAGGTAGGCTTGTGTACAAGGCCGTCTATGCATAGCATCGAGTATTTGTATTCATTGTCCCTGTAAGAAGCCACAGGGCCCTCTCCGGCCCTGCTCCCCTCAGCACATGGAGGGGGGGGGTAAAATCATCTCAGCAAGCGGTGAAGCTCCTGGACAGCATCCTACCAGGGCAATGTGGGGGCCACGGTCTTCAGGGCTCTGTGTGTCATCCATTGGCCTGCAGACTGGAGTACCAGTGGAGATTAGAACCCACCTCTCTGTCCTGAGCAGCTCCCTGTGACCCGGGGGAGGGAGGCAAGCCCCCTGCAGGGAGCAAAGGAGAGGCACTGGTGAGTCTCCCATCTCCATCCTGGGATGCTCTTCCACTCGCTCTCTGTCACGTGTTCTCTTTATTCATTCCTTCCCTCCTGTCCTTCAGCCACCTAAGCCCTTATTTTGGGGAACAAGCCCCAGACGTCCCTTGGGACCAACTCTGTCTTACTTCTGGAGTGTGGCAGGAGAGCCACAGAGCCCGGGCATAGGCAGAGCTCCCAAAGCACCAGTGTGTGGTTCATGCTGACACAGGTGGTGCACAGTTATCTTCTCCCCACGTACAAACACTTCTGTCCTTTAAACTTGCACCCTGAAAGTCTCAGATTCCAGGAGCACTTGGGGATGGGAATGGGGCAGGCTTCTGGCCGGGGTGGACTCTTACCTGGGCTTCTTTCTGGGAGGATGGCTGCTCAAATTCCTGGCTCCTCCAAACATTGATGGTCAGAGAAAATATGGTGGCCCTGGACTCAATCCCAGAAGGAAGGAAGAAGAGAGAGGAGATGAGAGAAAGGGACAGAAGGGGAGGAGTGAAGAGCAGAGGGGAGGTGGAAGTGGAGCTACTTTTTGAACCACACAGGGCTCTGCTGATAGGTTTTTTTTTTTTTTTTAATCATTATTTATCTTTGCTTTTTTATTTTTTTAAAAATGTGTGTGTGTGTGTGTGTGTGTGTGTGTGTGTGTGTGTGGC
>NW_004524624.1:5835887-5863791 GCF_000260255.1 Octodon degus | reverse complement strand
GGGGCTGGCTGGCATGTGGTGCTGGGGATTGAACCGCGGTCTCTGCTTTAGTTTAGCTTGTTCTAAGTAGGTGCTTTAGACCACTGAGCCATCTCACCAGCCCAAGACCATATTCTTTTAAAAAAGAAAGCTCCTGCTTAAGCAGATGCAGGGGCTGGGGGTTTGATATCTGGCGTGATGTGCCAGCCCCACTCCCGGGGTATGCTGAGCCATCAAATGAAACCGAGCGTGGTGGCCTGCACCTGTAATCCCAGTGCTTGGGAGGCTGAAAATAGGAGGATCACTACGAGTCTGATCTATGTAGTGAGACCCTGTACTAAATACATTAGAAAGAAAGAAAGAGAGAGAGAGAGAGAGAGAGAGAGAGAGAGAGAGAGAGAGAGAAAGCGAAAGAGAGCTTGGCTCATGACCCCCTCTGGCTTCCTGTCCTCACCATGTGACCCTTGCTGCAGTCCCTCTTCCTCTGGATGCCTATACCCCAAGGTCCTCATTAGGGCTGAGCAGGTGTTGGTACAGGTTTGTGGACCTCCAGAACTGTGAGCTAAATAAACCTCTTTTCTTTATATAGTGTTTAATCATAGGTATTGTGTTATAGCTACCTTCCCTTTATCAGGATGTCTTGTAACTTTTCTAGCAAAGGTATCTGGGGGAATGAGGATTCTTTGGTGGGGAAAGGTGCCAGAACATGGCCTAATAGAACATGGAGACATCTTCTCTCTTTGCTCCCATCTTTGTCCCTGGAGTCTGACAGCCTGTTCCCTGGGGACAGTTGAAAGCACAGCCAGGAGTCAGAGAGAAAAAGAGCCAGGGCAAGACCCTGGGGAGTGCATCTTTACTGCAAGCCAAGAGGAAGCTGCCTTGTGGGGCCACTTTTGGCTCTGTTATGGTTGCTCCACTCTAAGCCACCACGTGCAGTTGGCATATTCCTAGACTACTGCATTATAATTAAAGTTTTATAATTTAATCCCACTGGAAATGTCTTTAAGAGAATCCAGTTGAAGGGCGAGCAAGAGAGACTGCATAGCAGGGAGCACCAATTTTAAACTTGCAGATTGTGTCCCACAGCTGACTCTCAGGGTGGGCTGGCCTGTGTGGGACCAGCCCTTCCTCGGTGTGACAGGAAGCACTGCCACATGCACCTGCAGGTGGTCGCAGGAGGTAGAATGGTCAGCCCCCATGTCTGACGAGGAAGACAGGCTCAGCGAAGGGCCCCGCTCGGGGAAGAGTGAAGAGCAGCCCAGCAGCCAGGCCTCCTCCTGATCCCTGTGGGGTGTGACCCAGCTTCCAGGTGGGCTGTGATCCGAGGGCATCCTGTAGCTGCTTGGGGACATTTGCTGCTGTCAGGTTTTTGTGCATCCTCGGTGCCTGCCCCAGGCCTGAGCATGGTAGGGTTGGGGAAAAGAGGCTGTTTCTTTTCCTTTGCCCTGCTACTGGCTGGAAGATCTGCTTTGGTCCCGATGTCCAGGGCCCTGTTGCTGTTGGGGCATGGACCTAGACTCTGGGTCGGTGTACAGATCTAACTAGTACTACTGCTTGGTACACTGCGTGGGTGAAAGCCTTACCCCTGAAATTCTTAGTTTCTCAGTGTGAAATAGCAAAGAACAAAAGTGCCTGCGTGACCAGACAGCTGGCCCGCGTCAACCATTTAATGAACAGAAGTTACCACATTTGTTTGTGTTCAGAACTGGCAAGATGGCAGAATTGTTAAGAGCTTGAATTCTGATTTGGACTCCCAGTGTAACCGCTCTGAGCCTTACTTTCTTCATCTGTAATATGGAGGTGATGTTCCCACCCACCCTCTCAGAGGAGTAAGGGCTGAGTCTACTCACTCTTCTAATCTTCGAGGCTGCTGTATGTACAGTAAGTGCTCAGTACACGTTTATGTTCATGCCTCATCTGCCACATCTATGATCCCTACTCTATAGGGTTCAGAGGCTTGGGGTGGCCTCAGCCTGGGCCCTGACCTCCCCTCCTGGGGCTCTTCTCTTGTGCCTCCTGGATGAATGCTCCTGACCACTCAGACAGGAGCAGACTGGGGACAGAGAAGAGTTGCAACATAAAGCCAAGGACAAGTGGGGGTGACTTGTGAGTCCTTCCCTGCCCACAGCCAACTGAGAGCCCCCCAGCTTGGTCAATACTGCATCGACTTGTGCCAGCTCTTCATATCTCTACATCTCTAACTTAAAGGGGGGTCTTTCCTGCACAAAGGAGTGTTACCATGGCAACCTCTTGGCGACACAAAACAGCCTTTCCTCCCTGAACCAGCAGCTTCTTTCCCTGTCTCAGAGAAGCCACCACAGCAGGACAGGCAGAGCCCTAAGCCCTCAGCACCCTGGGCCAAAAACCACATCAGAGCAGCTCCCTTTTCTTTCTTTTTTTTACCTGCTGAGTCCTGGAGCCCACAGGATGGGTGCAGCCAGCCAGAAGGTTTTGCATTTAACACACACTTAGTGTGTCTGTGACGTGTAGTAATGCACCAGCTGGAGCCTCGGCAGTAGAGAGGACAGCCAGAGCCCTGCCCTTAGGGACTAGAATTCATGTTAGCTTCTCCTCAAATAAAGTGAAAATGAGCCAGATATCTTTGCCCAGGGCTAACGGCTGTGGACAGAATGGAACAAAGCCACAGGGCAGAGAGACAGAGAGAGAGAGACAGAGGAGGTGCACCAGCCAGGCCACTCTGGAGATGCCATCTGAGCTGATCCCAGAATGCTGACTGAACCCGTCATGCGAAACCCCGGGGAAGGGGTGTGAGGGCAAAGGGGACAGTGGGTGTAAAGGTCCAGAGACAAATGTGGACGTGAGTTTGAAGAGGCTGGAGAGGTAGAAACATGGCAGCTGAGGAAAGGATGCTGGAGTGTGGCAGGGGAGGTGGGCAGGGGCTCACCAAAGAGGGCTTTATACACTGGGGTCAGGAATGGTCATTTCATGTTACCTGCATTGAGTACCCATTTGAGGTGGGGCCTCAAGTAGGGTAGAAATGTAGGGTGCTATAAATTTTAGACAATTCTTTGGATTGTTTTGGGGTTCCTTATCTTCCAGAATTCCCTGCCCTAATTATTACGTAAGTTGCTTGAGAAATATAGCACTCTACTGCTGGACTGTCTTCATGGGAACTTGTAAGTCTCATCTAATGTCACCACCCTTCTCATCACAATTTTGATATTTCTGATTGTTGACAGCAAAGCCTTCTTCTCCAGGCCCAGTCAGCCATTTTCTACCCCATCCCCAAAGGCATTGAGACTTTTCCCTGATGAATGGGTAGCCCTGCACCTATGAATCCTTCAGCCAGCCCAGTCCCAAGAGCTCAATCTCTCATAACTCTGTGTTAAGGATGCAGAGTGACACCCGAGACAGCTGGATAAAGGATGAAATAAGAGGTCTGATAAGTGGGATTGATGGCTGTCCTTGCTCAGGATGGACAGGGGGAAGGGTGGAGGAGAGCCCGAGGCAAATTATTTCCTTCTTCAGGGTTTCCGGAGCGCTGAGCTGGCTCCACCCAAACGCCAGACAGATTTTCGTCAATCCTCAATTCCTTCAGATATCTCACTTCCAAAGCCCCAGAGAGCCCTCCCTGCATTCTGATGGCCTGAAAGCCTGGAAAAATACCAAACACCAAAAACCAAAATACTTCCCTGCAGGTTGTGAGTTGCAGACTGGAAGCTGGATCCCTCTGTGTTGGCATGGGCCTCTAGGGGACAGGAGGTCATGAGGTGGAGCGCCCCCTTCAGGTTCATTTGAAGGAGACAGGGTTCCTTCTACACAGGGCAGAAAACTAAGCCAAATTTCCCAAGCACATAGGGACCTTATTGGGACTGAATCGTTCAGGGGCAGCTCCTCCTGCAGGTATTGTTTGACCCAGGACTCTGATAATGTTAGTCTTTCCACTTATTGATTCTGAGTTAGCATGGACTCTTTTTAGCAAGCATTCTCATCATGATTGCATGATGGTTGGCTGCCAGAAGCTTCCAATGCCATTTTCCCCCCTGATTTACATCTTTTTTTTTCTTTTTTGCGGAACCGGGGATTGAACTCAGGCCCTTGCGCTTGCCAGGGAAGCGCTTATTCCATTGAACCATCTCCCCAGCCCTCTTGATTTACATCTAATAGGAAACATTTCCCTACTTGAATGAAAACTCCAGACTGGAATTCCATCAGCTTATTCCAATCACTTTGGCCATGTGCTCCTTTATTAGCCTATCATAGTATAGTGGGAGACAGGAGATGCTGACCTTGATTCAGCCCTGAAAATGCATATGTGCTCAATTCTACCCGGAACACATAGCTGGGAAATTTGTGGTTCTCTGAGGAAGAAGCTCCTTGTTGGAGAAGTAACAAGCACAAGCTCACAATAGCAATTAATCTCATTTCTTATCACTCTCTCATCTGTCCCCAATCATTGATCCAAGACCTTCAAGGAATCACAAGTTCTATTGTTCCCTACAAAATCCTCTGTATCAGTCAGGACTTTTTGGTTGTAAGTGACAGAAACTCAATTAAAATTGGCATCAGCCAAAAGGGAGTTGTCTCACATAATTGTCAATCCAGAGGAAGAGTTGCTGGCACAGGCCCAGGTGGCTCCAGGGACTCCAACAGAGTCATACGACCTTGATGTCTCTCCACTTCTCAGCTATTCTATGCTCCACCTGAGGAGAGGCAGGGTGGTCCTTGGAGGTCCATGTCCCTGTCCAGGTGGTTTCATAGTTGCTGTGGGAAGGCTGGTGGCTGAGTGCATCACCAAGGCACCTGGTGATGTTCATTGGTCCATCTCCAACCAGTCTCTGTGGATGGAGGCACAAGCACGAATTCTCTGCCACTGTCAGAGAGAAGCCCCACCTGACCTGCAGGGATGAAGAAACCAGGAGGGAAGAAGAAAAGGGACAGCCTGGAATCTGCAGAGAGAGCAGCCTTTCTTCTCCTGACTGCCCGGGCTGTGAAACTCTGCGTTATTCTTTCCAAATATTTCCTCTCCATATGAACTCAGTCATAGGAATCAGGTCATCGTCTTTTCTTGGGGATAATAGGGGTTTAATAAACCCAGAAGAACAGAGAACCACTTGAAATTTGAAGTTGCAATCACAGTGACCATGAATGGAGACCCCAAGTGGTTCATAAATAGGATTTTCAGGAATTGCACTTGAACAATAAAGGTGTGAGGAAACAGAAGCCCAGAGATGTGAAGCAAGTTGCCCAGGTCACATAGCTGGTGAATGATAGTGCTGGGACCCTAATGTTTGCTGGCTCTGAAAGCCCTGGCTTTACCTCTCTTCCCATGCTCTCTTCCTGTTGCCGCCATCCCTCAGGCAATATCAAGATTGCTGTATTTGAATTGGTACCTTTTCTGACCAATCCTTTGTATATGAAGAAAGTCCACTTAGGTGAGTTCCAGGGAAAAAGCAGTGACTAGGCCACCTCTTTGGATGTGTAGCCCCAGCACTTCACGAAGGGCATGGTGCCTTGCAGGATGACTCAATCTGTTGCCGTCAGGGTCTTTACACTTGCTGTTCCCTGTGCCTGGAATGCTCAGTTGCGAGCTCCTCTCAGAGGCCCTTGCTTTAACTCCCTGCCATCAACATGACCATGCATTCCGGAACCCTCACAACCTAAACATTTCCTGTCTACCAATCTATTTTTATGATCTCACATCTTGTTGGAACCATAAGTTCCAGGGAAGCAGGGACCCTGTCTGTCTGATTCATAGTTGTAGGATCTTCAGGGTTTACATGGTTCTCAGCACACAGTAGGTGCTTGAGAAATACTTGGAAAATGGAAAGAGTGAAAGAATGGCCTTGCAGAGTTCATGATGCACTCTTCCTGATTTCTTTGTGTATTAAATTATTCTTGCATTGTATGTTTCACTTGCTGGGCTGTGACTTCTGCTTGGCAATTGGGATAATGCACTGCATGCCAGTCTGTGAGCTTTGAGGCTTGCAAAGTGGGGGGCATTTTTGCAACAGGTGCTGTCCTGCTATCCTATTGCCAAAGGTCAGAGAAAACTTGTGCCCTGACCTGCAGCAGAAATGTTCCTTGGGGCTCCCTGGAGCTCACTTGCTTCTCCCCTTGGCCTGCATGTCACCAGCATGACCTGAGAGGTGGCTTGTGCTGCACTGAGCAGCAGCTCCAAGCTTTGCACCTCTCCACTGCAGCAGGAGCAGGTGGGAGGAGTGGGGTGACCCTGGGCACCAGTTTCCAGGAGCCAGATGGCTTGATCACAGCTCTGAGGCCTTTCAGGTCTCCCCACAGGCATTGGAAAAGAGAGATAGCACTTGGATGTCTCCTCAGTTACTCGGGAAGCCTTGGCCCCTGTCTCTGATCTCACCATCAGGGCTTGCTTTTCTTTGCCCCTCCCTGCCTTTCCTTTAGATTCTATCACCTTTGTTGCCTCCACACCCATTTCTGTATTTCTAGCAATAGAGCTTTTCCTCCATCTGCCTCCACCAATCTGTGCCAAACTGAGAACTCGGGAGAGGGGTACAGGAGATAACAGCTGCTCTCTGCCCTCTCCCCAGAAAGAAAGCAGAGGGTGAAGTCCAGAGCATTTATCCCACACAGGTGAGGTCAGGAAGCACATCTGGAACAGGAGCCAAATGTCTTATAGAGGTCTTTGATGCTCCTGCCAGCTGCCCAAGTGCCATCTCCTGTGCCTCTGACAGGTCCTCTTCCTGGCACAGGACTCTGCCAAGCTGTTTCCTCCATCCAGAACATTCCCCATCGGAATTCTCATCATTCAGATCCCAGTATATACACCACTGAAGTGTGCATCAAAATATTCTAGAGAGCTTGTTAAATCCAGATCTCTTTGAAGCTTCCAAAACTTTAGGGCCTGAGAATTTACATTTCCAACAAGCTCCTGGGGAAGCTACTGGTTCTGACTCTGTTTAACCCTTTTTCCCATCATTGCGCTCACTGATTCGTAACTACCTTTTGGGTTTTGTTCGTTGGCTATTTCTCCCATAACAGGCTGAATTCCAAAAAAACAATCACTGTGCTGTTTTCATCTTTAATATCCACAACACTGAGAATAGAGCCTGGCACGCAGTAGGAGCTCACTAAACATTTGTTGGATAAATGGACAATAAGACACATCTTCCCATGGATTAAATAGGCACTTTGTCCACCTTGAGCCCAAGGGCTCCCTTTATGCTGAGAAGTCTCAGGGAACTTGCTTGAATTCAATACGAAGTGTGGAGCTGTGGTGGTGATAAAAACTTTGGAGTCTGAATGAACATCCCCTGCCCTTGGGCAGAGACCCTACTAATGAGTCAAAGGAGGCTATTTCAGAGCAGCCAAATGTGCTGTTTCACCAGTTGGTCTATACCTGTGCTTCTGATGCTTCTCTTCAACAACACGGGACATATAGGCAAAATTATTATTGTTGTTGTTCTTATCTAATATTTATTATACACAAGGTGCAGGATGAGCCATTTTACTCTGGGTTTCTAATCAGTTTTGGTTCCCTGAAGGCCGTCTTGTGAACACCCTGTAAAAAACCTCAGGGAGCTGGAGCGTTGCAATCCACCTGTAGGGAGACTGCAGCTAAGGGCTGAGGTGGCTCCCAGGCCCCTAGCGGGCTGGCAGTAGAGAACCCAGGAGGCCTGGGGCGGTTTTGAAAATTCACATCTATGGGGACCTGGCCAAGACCCCCAGCTGCCTGCCTGTACAAGGGGTAGAATGAAAGGATTAAATAAGAGACAAACTTAGTAATGCATGAAGGGGGGTGGGAGGTCAATGCCTCAAGATGGGCAGAGACAAGACGCTATTTATTGGGTGTGTACAGTGATAAGAGGGGATACCAGCCGATTCAAGGTTGGGCAGGACCAAAGGTCGATGACTCAGCAGGCAGAGATGATCCCACGCTAAGAAGGATCTCGCCTTGTTGTTTGTTTATTTATCATTTACATATTTTTTGCCATACAGGGGATTGAACTAGAGTGTTGTTTAATCTTAATGGTCTCTATTTAGTCTTAGTGCACGGGAGAGGATGGCCCAATCTTTAAAGGTTAGTAGAGGCTGGGTGTGGTAGCCCACGAATGCTTCTAACACCCGCACTTGAGAGGCTGAGGCAAAAGGGTTATTGCTAGTTGAAGATCAGCCTGGGCTACAAAAAGCTCAAGGCCAGCCTGAACTGCATAGTGAGACCCTGTCTCAAGAAAGAAAAAAAAAAAAAAAAAAAAAAAAGAATTAATGGGAAATCTCAAAAGGGTGATACTGGTAATCCCAAACCTCCATTTATCCCTAGGGAAGTATGCAGAATTAGCAACTATGAATTTACAGTCTCAGAACACACATAAATAAAGGACAAGACATGGAAGGACTGTATCTCTCCCACTCTGTGGTACCAGGTATTGAACTCAGTATCTCTAAACTGAGCTACCCCTCCAGCCCAGCCCCCCCACCCCTGATTTTTCAGATGTTGTCTCACTGAATGGCCCAGACTGCCCTTGCACTTGTGATCCTTTTGCCTCAGCCTCACGGTATTACACACCTGATAGGATTTTGCTCTGAAGAGAATGCCCATAAACAAGTGATTGATTGACTGATTTCTTTTGCATTTTTAGGGAAAGGTCTACAGGGTGTTTAGGGCTCCGCCTGTTTACAGCCTCCCAAGAGCTGGGATTACAGGCGTGCTACAGGCCCGTGCCACGACGCCCAATTGCCGTCGCAGGGCTCCCTGGGGGCGGGGCCTGCAGGTAAACCCGGAGATCGAACCCCTACCCTCCAGGGAGTGAAAGTGCTTTAATCCGCTGAGCTATTTGGCCGGCCCCTGCAAGTGATTTTTGATCTCTCACTGCCTTACAAATGCCCTTGTTCTAATTGTCTTTCCTTAAAACCCATCGCATAGCTGCCCACGGAGAGGGCCATAGAGCCATCCTCGAAGCCAGAGCATCTGTGAGCAAGGAGTGGCGAGGGAAGAAGGAGCCTGCAGACACGGTGCTGTGGATTACCAGTCAAGGATCCCTAGCCTACCTACAGCCAGGAGCAGACGCCTGCACACCTTTTATCTATACCCACCCCTCCAGCCCATCCCTAGCCAGCTCCGCCCCTCCTTCAGCAGCCAACACCCCCACCCCCAAGTGCCGGGAGTTGGCCCCTGGGTCTAGAGGAAGCCGCCACCGGAAAGACACATTTCCTGCCTAATGGGAAGTGGTTGGGTCGGTAATGAGCATTCCTGCTAATTTGGAGAAATGATTTAACACCAGGAGGAGCCCGGGAAAACATCTTCTAAATAGAAAGAGCGGCCCGACCCCCCGCAGTCAGCAGCTCAGGGAACCATTTTACTATTTGGGTCTTTGAATCTCTCTATACTCGGAGAGACCCAGAACGTTGGGAGCTGGCTCTTTTGGAAAGGTGGGGAGGCAGGCCCTGGCCTCCGTTTCCAGCCGAAGTGGGAAGGGAAGCTGCAAAACACAGAGCCTTCCCACCCCTCCATCCCTCTCACTCCTCCTCCCACCCTTACCCGCAAGGGGGCTGGAGGTAGGGTCCAGTCCATAGCACCCCCCCCCCCCCGGGGGCGCTCAGTTCTCTGTCCCCGCCTGCTTGGTCCCCGCCGAGGTCGCCTGGACAACGGGGGCGGAGGAGAGGGGGAGGGGGAGGGGTCGTGCCGCACACCTGCGGTTATCCATTCAGCGCGGTTAGGAAGCTCCTGTCTTGAGCCAGGTATTAGTCCGTACCCTCGGGGTTTGGGGAATAAGTTGGGGAGGTCCCCGCTTGTTCCAGGGGGCAGGAAGATGACTGTAGTCAGGTGAGCAGATAAATGAACAAGATAGCGTCAGGTTAATGCCAGCTGCAGTGCAGAATACACAGGCAGGGAGGTAAGCTGGAGCGCCGGGACTAGAAGAGAAGAGGGAGAGCACATTGCGGCTAAGACGAGGGCCTGGGGGAGGAGTGCGCCAGCCGGAGGAGCAGCCAAGACGAAGGCCTGCGGCTGGGAACCGGGGAGACTGGGGAAGCCGCGCAAGGCAGCGAGGGGAAGGGGCCCGCCTTGGGAAAGAGTCTGTACTCATTCTGAGCATGACCTAGACGCTGGAAAGCTCCAAAATGGAGAATTCCATGATCCGATTTACATAACATGAGGGAAAATCACCTAGACCGGTCCTTTGGCATGGCGAGCATGAGTGGGAAGCGATAGAAAGTTCTGGAGGCTGTAGTAAGAGAGGATGGTACCGGATCAGGGGGGTAGGTGGAGCTACACTCTATAGTTCAGTTGGGAAGAATTCGAGGGGGGCCCCCGCAGCATCTGCTGGTGGAGCAGCCAGCAGAGTGTAGGGCAGGGAGAGCTGTGAAGGAGTTGCCAGAGGCTGGATCTGGGGCTCGAGCATCCGGGTGGGTGAGCCTGTGGGAAGGGTAGTGGGGTGCTTAGCTGGACTCCTGACTCAGGAGAGTGGGCCAGGGATCTGTTTTTATTGGTTTTTAAATAAACTGAGCCCCGTCCCCATCCCAGGTGATTCTGGTGACTATTTCAACCCAGAGGAGGAATTTTATGTACATTAAAAACAGCCTGGGAGGTGCCGGGGAGATGGCTCAGTGGAATAAGTGCTTCCCTGGCAAGTACAAGGGCATGAGTTCAATCCCCGGTTCGGAAAAAAAAAAAAAAAAAAAAAAGATTAAAAACAGTCTGGGGTTCCAGTTGCCAGGTAAGAAATCAGGTTACAAAACTATAAACATAGAAAACTACTTAACCTTCTCTGCTATCTCCCACTCCCCAAACCAGCAAAGGGAAGACTTGAAGGGGCTGACAGAAGTCCTTTCCTCTCTGGAGGAAGTGGGACCCCATTCTCTGGAGTCTTCCCTGCCTCAGAGATTTCCTTTTTTTTTTTTTTTTTTTTTTTGTGGCCGGGCTCAGCCCACCCTGTGGGAGGGGCTTGTGCGGAATGTGGTGCTGGGGATCCAGCCCCGGTGTCTACCTTTGTTTAAGCTTGCCTAAGCAGGCTCTGTAGTCTGCTGAGCTATCTCACTGGCCCCCCAAAACTTTTTATACTCAGAGAAATGTGGAAAGTGTCAGGAGGGCCCTGTATCCTGCTCATCAATGAAGAAAAGTATAGACAAAAGCTGATACCCCCAACTCTCAGTGATTTCACAAGGAACTAGGTACGCGGAAAGACAGAGGCTCCCCTCTGAATGGTTCCTTTTCTTGCTTGTGGTTAGGCTGCATGTTGCCAACCCAAGGCTCATGAAAATCACCTGTGGCCCTCAGAAACCCATGGGCATATTTCGCAGTTGTGCTTTCCTAGTCTGTGGTCGCTATTGGAAGGTCCCCTTGGTAGCCAGCATTTTAAGATGAAAGCTCTGGCTCTAGGAGTCCTAGTAGAACAGGCTTGGCTGCCCATCTCATAACACCAATCAAGGAGATGAGCAGTGATGAGAGGCAGAAAAATGAGTTTTAATCAGCATGGACCTACTGGCAAAGACAGATATAGAAATTCAAGATCTGTCTTTGGTGGGCTGAGGGAAAGTTTAACATTTTCTGGAAAAGAAAGCAAAAGCAAAGGTTAGATGCCTGTAGAGCTGGCAGACTATGTAACCCTGGTCAGGCCATGGGGTGATTTGGTTGAGCATTATCCCAGGGTTAGCCTTATGCATGGTTTAGCAAGGTGGCTCTGGATAAGTCCTTTTGGCTTAAGGGGCCAACCTGATAGAATTATTTACTACTTAAGGGGAGCAGCCTCAGTTCCATTATGGGGTCACTGGTAACTGCTGGGGAGGGGGCAATCACATTGTGGTGGTGTGTGTTCAGCAAGGCTGTGCATTTCCTGGATCCAAGAATGGACATGGCTGTTTAGGACAATGGCTGGAGACCTCTGGGTGTCACTTCAAGAGGCCTGAAACTGAAGGCTGTAAAAGCCAGCAGTAGGATGTCCCTGTAAATCTTGAACATACCTTTAGTTACTCTTAGCTTTGTGCCTTCTGATAGGTAAACTTAGGCCTAATGAACCAGTTTTTAGGCACTTCTTATGTCATAACATGCTTACATGTAGAGCTGAGTAGGGATCTGACCCAAAGTTTTAAGATAATAAAGGGGAGAGATATAAAATGAAAGCAGGGATGCCGAGCTTCATTCTATTTTAGTTACCCATTTGGCATCTATAGGCCCAGCCTCTAAGTCCTTCTTATATCCTCACGGACCAAAATGGCTGCTAGACTTCCAGATGTCATGTCAGGCTACAAGGAGAAAAATGGCATGGCAAAGGAGATGCAGCTCCTCCTTTTTGAGGAGCCTGCCTAGAAGTTCCAAGGTGTTTGCCAACCTGTCTTTGGTCAGCACTTACTGCAATGACCACACCTAGTTGCAAGGGAGGCTGGGAAGTGTAATTTTTAGCTGAGTTCTGTCTTGGACTTTAGTGCCGTGACACAGGGAGAAAGGATAGTGGAAGGCAGGGAGCCAGAGCAGTCTCAGAACATTAGTAGTGACACCAAGTAAATATGATTAAGATGCCTCCTACTGAAAACTATTCTAGAGCCTTCTGCTACCTGTAGCCTCTTTGCTGTGGCCCTGCAACACTACTTCATCCACCCCCGCTCCATCTCCCTCCTGATCCACTTCTTCCTGCTCTTCCCCTTCTCTGTTGAACATGTTAGGCCCATTCGCACCCCAGGACCTTTGTACTTGCTGTTCCCTCTGCCTCTAATACTTTGCCCCAAGATCCTTGCACAGCCATCTCATTTCATCATGGAGGTCTTAGCTCAGATGTCACCTCCTCAGAGAGGGCTGTCCCACCCTCCAACCAATCATTTTCTTTCTTTTTTTTCCCAATCCATCATTTTCTAAATTTTATTTGATTGTGTTTATTTGCTGATACAGAGTCTCACTGAGCAGTTCACACTCATAGTGATCCTCCTGTCTCAGCCTTTCCAGCACTGGGACTACAGGCATGTATTACCATGCCTGGTTTGGGGGCCAGCACAATGTGCCTGGGGTTTCAGGGCCAGCACTGCATGTGGTACGGAGGATTGAACTCAGGACCTTGTGCTCACCAAGCAAGCCCACTGAGCTTTCTCCCTGGTCTGCACCCCAGTCATTTTCAATCCCATTAACTTGTTTTATTTTTCCCAGAACACTTAGGATAATTTGAAATTTTCTCCTGTGTTTTATGTTTATGTTCTACACAAGGAACAAAACTCACTTTTATGGGACACACTGTCCCAGGGAGATGTGTACACTCAGGTGTGGAGAGTCCTTCATCAGCTTTCTTCTGCACAGTGGTCTATGGGGTGTGATGTAAGGTGGCTGCTGCCAGGCATCTAACTTCCATGTGGTCATTCACATTAGGGATATAGTCATGAGCCAGCAAAGGACATTGCAGCCAGGGAGAGGCCACAGGCGCAGTGGTGGTCTAATAAGATTCTAAAGGAGCTGTAAACATCCCACCCTCTAGTGATGGTGCAGTGGTTAGAAAGCAGGCAATGATTCATTCACATGTTTGTAGAGATGCTAATGTAACTAACCCTCCTGCTGCCAGGAAAGTGGCCTGTGAATGTGCAGTGTGTCCAGTGCAATTATGAATAGTGTGCGATGCTTGATAATGACAATAAGCAGCTATGCTACTGCTTTATATATTATTGTACTATACCTTTTTTATCTTTATGAGACAAGGTCTCACTGTGCAGTTCAGACTAGCCTCAAGTTCACTTTGTAGCCCAGGCTGGTCTAGAATTTGTAACAATCCTCCTGCCTCAGCCTCCTGAGTGCTGGGATTACATGCATGCCCCACCATACTCAGCTCCACTATACTTTTTATAATTGTTTTTGATAAGTACTTTTTTTTTTTTTTTTTTTTTTTTTTTGCGGAACCGGGGATTGAACTCAGGCCCTTGCACTTGCCAGCAAAGCGCTTATTCCACTGAGCCATCTCCCCAGCCCCAGTACTTATTTTTTTAAAGTTTATTGTAAAACAGAATGCTGTGCTACAGTCTCTGGACTTGGTTTGGGCTCTGGTTGTGCCACAGGCACACCAATAGCTTTCTGAGAAAGTGGAGGAGAATGCAATCTGGTGTGATCCTGCATGCATGCAGGAGTTTGTTCTTTCCTCTCATTTGATTAGCAATTTATCTGGGGATAGAATCAAGTTTGGAAATAACCTTTCTTTGGAATTTTGAAAACATTACTACATGACTTCTAGTTTTCTCTGGAAACCTTTAGAAAGTTCTTCTGTTGCCAAGCTTCTGAAATTTCATAGCATTGTGCTTTGGTTTGCCTCCATTGCGGTGTGCAATTGTGAGTATTTTCAGCCCAAAAGCTCATGTCTGCCACTCCTGAGAAATTTTCTTGAAATATTTTACTTAGTATTTTTTTCTGTTTTCTCTTTGGGTAATTCCTGGTACTTAGGTGCTGGATCTTTTGAATTGACCTTCCAATATTCTTACCTTTCCTCTCTTATTTTCCACTTTACTGTCCTTTGCTGTATATTCTAGACTTCCTCACACGTGCCTCTAATTTTTTTTAAAAAATCACCCTTTTGTGCTTTTAATTTTCAAAAACTCTCCTTGAATTTTCTGCTCTCTAAATAATCCTTTTATTAGAACTTCTTGGATGTAATATCTTTTCTTATCTCTCTATGGTTATTAATATTACTAAAGGTTTTTATCACCTGGCATAGTCTGTTTCTCTACAACATCTTTTTCTATTCGTCTGCTTTGTTCTCTCTGTTCCATATAGAGGTGCATTGTAGTTTGGACCTGAGGTGACCCCCAAAAGTCCATGTGTTTAAAAAAAGCTTTATTCTAAGCCCATGGCTATTGGGAGGAGGTAGAAATTTGAGAAGGTGGGATCCAGCAGGAGTTTTAGCAAGGGGTTCTCATGTCCTTGGGCCCTTGTCCTTGAAAGAGTAGTGGCTTCCAGCCCTTCTTATTCCTTCCTTTCACTTCTTGCTTGCGGCAAGGTGAGCAGCTCTGCACACTGTGCTCTCTGTCATGCTGTGCTGACTTGTCACAAGCCTTGAAACAACAAGGCCAAACACCATGGACCAAATCCTCTAAAACTCTGAGCCCAAATAAACCTTTTCCTTTTACAATTGCTTCTCTTAAGTATTTGTTACAGTAATAGAAAACTAACACAAGAGGTCCCTCAGTAGTCTGGTGGCATGAAGTATCAGATCATGGTTTAGCACCAAAATGCACATAGGGTGCTCCAAAATCTTGATAGGTCATTGGCTAGGGGCTGGCCAGGGTCAGAATGTGGAAGTCTTATATTTGAGACTGCCACCTTCCTCAGGACAACTCCTTTAGTCTCATCTGGAGAAGCACCCTGGCCTTCAGGTTTCTGGCTTTGATGAGAGAAGGGAACTGGGCAAGGGTCCCAGAATCATGCAACCCTGTTTTTAGTATGGTGTTTCACCTCTTAGCTTTTCCTTGTAGACCAGAGTGTACATGCTAGACTTTTGCTGTAGAGAGAGTAGGCAGTGACCAGAGAGCTGGAGAGAAATAGCAGTTCCAGTCTCACCAGTTCTTGTCTCTTTCAAAAGCTTTTGCTCTATTCTGTCTTGTTTTATCTTTCATTCATCCCTGCTTCCAGATGTACCCGGGGCTGCAAGTTCCTGAGGCTTTGAGGGTTCCATGGTGTGAACAGACGTGGTTTTCCTCCAGAGAATTAAAGAACCTAAGGTTTGTCTCTGTGTCCTCTTGGTCAATTACTGCTTACTTCTGATTTAAGCTTCTGAAATTATGTTGCTGCCATCTTTACCCCTGACCTCACATATCAAGTTGATGTTTCAAACATCATTTGATGTAGTTTTAGAGGTGGGGGAAAGAGTGAAATTAGATATTTGTGTTCCATCTGCCATCATGTGTCACCCTCCACATCTTAGAAATAAGGGTTAGGAGGCTGGGGAGACGGCTCAGTAGAATAAGTGCTTGCCTGGCAAGCACAAGGTCCTGAGTTCAATCCCCAGTACGGAAAAAAGAAATAAGGGTTAGGGGTGAGTGTTAGAGGCTCCTATAGAGAGAACATTCATGAATATGTAGACCCCTCCTGTGTATGAGGTGATCTTCATTGGTGAGGCTGAGCCCCATTGAAAATGCCAGACGCACACTTTCCTGTTGTCCTTAGCAGCTAGGCTATGAGTCTGTGCTCAAGTGCAGCCAATAAGAGGCTCCTCTTGCCCTGGTCCAGGAAAAGGGCTTAGACGATAGAGAAGCGGGAGAGGGGAGGATCCATTTCGTATGCATATAGTTTGTGTTTGCTATAGAAATATGCGCACTCAGCCCCTGGCACAGGCCAGGCAACATACAAAAAATGTTGGGTTTTTTTTTCTTTGTAGTTGTTCATTTTTGTAAAACGTTCAAGAACTATTTCTCCACTTTCCTGCTCTGTCAAGGATATAAAGTGCTTATGAACTCATGTGTGATTTACAGACACAAATGTTGGTAGTGAAAATTATTCACTCCTACTTGAGCTTAGTTTTCAACTAGCTTTTATTGTGTAAAAATAATGTAACAGGAAAGAGGTTTTGCAAAAGCAAAAAAAAAAATCATCCATAATTCTACACAGAGCAACTTTCCCTTCCTCCTCCTCATGTTCCTCCTCGTGCCTCTCCTCCACCTCTCTTTAACCCTTTTCTGAAGATGTCTACAAGCCCCGTGTCCCTCTGCCTCTATCTTTGTCTTTCCCTCCCTCACGTGTCATCATCTGTTTCCCTGTCACTCCTGCCCTGCCAGTGCCAGTAGTTTCCCAGGAGCAGGGGAGGTGTCCCAAGTCTCTGTGTCCCAAGCACACAGCCAGCCCGAAGGCTTGTGCCTCCCACAGTCACAGCTTTGTATTCTGGGCTGTCACTGTGTGTTAGGACAGATGCCTTTTCCCCTGTTGCTCTGTAGTTTCCTTAACGATCATTTCTAACGACTCCAGAATATTTCATCAAGTGGATGTTCCATAATGTAGTTAACTAGTCCCCTATTGGGGAACATTTGGGCTGTTTCCAGGGTTCCCCCCCCCCATTACAAATAATGTTGCAACAACCATTCTTGTGCAAGATAGTTTCTTTCTCCTTTTGAGTAAATTCATGGGATCTCTGGGTCAGGGCAGGCTCTTGGCTCTTAAACCCAATTCAGCCTGCAACAATTGGCTCCCCTGGTACCAGCTCATGGGAGGGAGACACAGGTGCCCCGTGGCCTTCTCTTCCTTCAGCATAAACACATCCTATGACAACACAAATCTGTCTCTCTGCTCTCCTGAGCGGTCAGGGATTGAGTTGTCTTCATTCATCAAATGTTTATTAAAGTGTTATTTATCTTAAACTCCCCAGAGCCTTGTCTTAGTCTGTTCTGGCTGCTATAACGAAGTACCATAGACTGAGTAGATTATAAACAACAGAAATTTATCTCTCACTGTTCTGGAGGCTGCAAGTCTAAGATCAGCGTATGAGTGTGGTTGGGTTCAGGGCCACAACCAGCCGACTTCTCGTTGAACCCTCACCTAGTGGAAGAGAACTCATCAGCTCCCTGGGCTTATAGGGCCCTCATCTCTTTTGTGAGGGCCCCACGTTGATGACCTCCTTGCCTCCAAACGTGCCACCTCTTAATACCATCACAGGGACATTAGGGCTTCCGAGCATGATTTGTGTGAGTGAAGTGGGAGCACCAACATTCAACCTATAGCAAGCCTGCTGCAAAACCTGGCATGTCTGAGGAGCGCATAGCCTTGCCTGATGTATCTGCCTGTCCCACATTTGTGCCTCTTTCTCTGGCATTGACTCATTGCTCTCCCCTTGGGGAGTTACCTCCCTCCCATCCCATATATACACCCACAATGGCACTGAGGTTGCTTTTGATGCCTACATTGGAGCTGGGCATCAGGCCTGGCCAATGAGAGAGCACTGCATCCCTGCTCACAGGGACTCCGTCAGGACATATCACATGGCCCAGTTAGAGCCATTGGTTTGTAACCTTGAGCCATTTGAAAGAGAAGCCCTTTCTTCCTATTGAACTTGGTTTGTAAGGACGATGCAGATTGATGATGTAGTACTGATGATGTCATATTTGACCATGATGTCATAATATTGATGATAAATACTTGGAGCTGTCTGCAACTGATTACGGCTGTATATGGAGCCTCTGCCAGAGAACCATGCCAATACTGGGTCCGTTGAACCAAGAGAGGCACAGAGAATGTTTCTTCATTTCTTCCTTGTTCATCTATTTGGCTCCACTCTGTGCCAGGCTTGGTCCTGGCACTAGAGAAACTGGTATGAACAAGATGAAGTCCCTGTTCTCCAGAGTTGACAGTCTACTGGGAACAAGCAGGCCCTAAAGCAATGATGGCGAACCTTTTAGAGCTTTCAGTGTTACAAAAGTCCTCTGCAGCACATGTGCTGTAAGTTTGCCACAACTGCCTAAAACAAATAAGCTCATATATATATAAGCAGGTGAGGAAATAAGATCGTTCCAGGAAGTGGCAAGTGCTATAAAGAAAAATAGCACGTGGGTGAAAGTTAGTGGCTGATGGCAGGGAGCTGCTTTGGATGGGTCTCTGGGGGCCCTTCTGATGAGCAGGCCCAAGAGCAGGGGCTTGCTAGCAGGAAGGGATTGTGCTCTAGGTAAAAGCAGCTACTTAAGGGCCTGGCCCAAGGCAGGGTGGGGCAGGTGCACAGATTGTTTTATTTTATTTTTAGTTTTTTATTCTACCAAGCTATCTCCCTGGCAATTTTTAGTTTTTTAAAAGTTTCATAAAATATAGGTAGTAAAGCACTTATTGTCCACATTAGTCAGCCTTTTGTTATTGTGTCAGAATGCCTGAGACTTTTGAAAGGCGATTAAGCCATGGGGGCATTATAGCTAAATGTTGCACTAGGAGACAGGCCTTGGTTCAAAGAGGTGGGTCCCTGATTGTGTGGCCTGGAAAGGTGATCTCCCTCTTGGTCTTGTCTCTTCTCTCTGTTTCCTGGCATGCTGCTCACAACGTAAGGGCTGAAATTTTGGAAATGTGAGGTGACACAACTGCTCCTCCTTTAAGCTCTGGGTATTGGGTATTTTGTCTCAGTGACCAGGAAAGTGACTGATAGAAGCACCATCCTAACCATCTTTATGTGTGTGGTTCAGTGGATGCTGTCTTTTGTTTTGTTTCTGGTGCTGGGAATTGAACCTATGAATTAACAGCGTGTGAGGAAACCCCTGGAGACTGAGGCAGTGGAGAAGACAGGATTTAATGTTGTCTAGGTCCAGGCAGGCTGAAATCGGAATGACATCAGCAAATATCTGGAGGAGAGGCTAAGTATATATAGGGTTTGGGGTTGGGGGTCGGTCATAGTCCCAAAAAACCTGGATGGCATGTTTAAGGTCAAATCTTCAAGGACAGTCAGCACATGTATGTGTATAAAGCTGAGGCTTCCAGCATTAAGAGACTCCAGGTCCAGCCCTAAATTTCTTTATAGCCATCAATTCTTGCTTACTGAGGGCAGCCTGGATTCCTGTTGTGTGCAGAGGGCAGCATGAAGGTCTCCCTCACCTCAGCCCTGACAGAACCCAGGCCCTCACACATGCTAAAAATGTACTCTACCACTGAGATACATTCTCTGTGTCAGTGCTCAGGGTTTGGACACTGAGGTGTAGCTGTAACCAGACCAGTCTGCTTCTTGACATTTCAGTGGTGGGAACCAATAGTCATTCATTTTAAGCTAATTTCGAGCTAACCTCTCTGCCACTGACTACCTGAAGCCTGATATCATCTATATCATGAAATGAGCAAATAGATAAGGGAACAAACAGGAACTGTAGGTTGAGTAGCTCTAATCCAAAGCACTAACGTCTTTCAGAGTATTTTGGTTTTGCAGATAAGGGATATTCAACTGGAACATCTATACCAATATTCCAAAATCCAAAACCTTTCAAAATCTGACACTTGTGGTCCCAGTATTTCAGATAATGATAATCTGTAGAAGTTTCTAGAAACATATGCCCCAATGATGCATCAGTTGCCTGCAGACTGTAAACTGGTCAGTTCTGAGTATTGTCCTCCACCAACCTTTAAGCTCAGAATATGAAATTCTGAGAGAAAACAAGTGACCCAGGGGAAGAAAATGGGCACCCAGCTTTGCCTCTTTCCCCTGATTTCTTAGCACTGATCCTGCACAACAGGGTTCAAGGTCTCTTTGTTCTTCACTTTGAGCTTTTGTCTTTTGGTAGGCTGTGACACTTCCACCTGGAACTGTTCTGTTGATTACTCTGGGGACGTTTTTATTTTCATATTTAGAGAGAATTTCTGTGACAGTAGTGGCACTGAGGCCACCGGGAGCCCCTGGCAATATGATTCTGTCTGAAGAACAAAGAGCCAAATTTGCAGAAGATCAAATGCAAAAGCATTGGGAAAGAAGAGGCTGAGGGTTCTGGATGAAGATGGGATGGGGCCAGTCATATCTGTGTGTTTCTCTGTGACCTGAGAGCCATGAATAATGGAGGATCCACATACAGCCCCAGGAATGTGGGAGGAGATGGTCCCCTTAGCTCCATGAAAATGTCACTTTGCCATGAAGAAGAAGGGCTGGGTGCAGCCCCCCCAGGCAGAGCTGGCACAAATGAAATGAGCAGCAAAGAGGAAGGTGAAGTTAAGGGGCTGGAAATTTTATGTCGCTGCAGTGACTGCATGCATATGAACCTTGGACGCTCACATGCATAGGGAAAACACAATTTCATTACAAGTTTTCTAAGGTGCAGTCCAGGTATCCCTGGGGACTGAGGGGTGACACAGACGACATGGCTAATTCTTCTGGACCCTATCTGGTGTGCATGGCTTTCTGCCAGACTCAGGAAGGCAACCTGCAACAGAGTTTGGGGTGCAAGCCCTGTGCCCCTTCTCATGAGGATCTGCTTATTCTCTGACTGCGCCACACCCCTGTTCTCAGCTTATTACTCTCAGTTTGTCTTCATTTGCTGACAATCCCGCCCCCTCCCTGGTGCCCAGACTTTTCAGGCTCAGCATCTTTCTCTGCAGGTCCTCCTGGCCTCTGTCTGGAGCAATCCTACCAGTGGTCCTCTTCCCTCTTCTCCCTCTGGTGGAGCTCTCACACCTCCAGGCAGTTTGCACCACATTTCCTCTCCCGGGCTACCTGATTGTGGGGTCCTCACTGGGTCTGCTGCCCAGAATTCATCCTCTGTGCACCATTCTGAGACAACTGGTACCCCTGCCCTGATCCTGTGCTGCACTGTCGCTCTGGCACATGGCCCTTCCTTCTGGAAGTGGACTCTCATCCTGCTGGCCACACAGGGTCTGAATCCTCTTCCTGATGATGAGGCCTGCCTCCTTCTGGGTAGATGAAAGATGAGAATTGCTCTGTTGCATGCCTGATTCTTAGGGCCAGTGATCAGAACACCTGCCCCACTAGTCTGGAATGTAGAGAATCAGGGGCCAACTGCCCATGGGTGGTAGCAGCACCAGCACCAGCTGTGGCAGTAGCCTTACCAGCTTGGAGAGGCAGGGGACAAGGGCGAGGGTCCATACAGGCAGGGGACAGGAACCAGAGCTCATGTGGGTAGGTAGTGATGTCAGAGCAAGGGGACAGGCGTTGGTGTCCCTGTATCTTCTCAGAGGTTCAGCCTCTAAGTATGATGCTTGAGCTCCCAGGAAGTCTCTGGGGCCCAAATATCCTTTAATAAATGTTCTCTCTGTTTGTAGTAGCCAGGGTCCGTTTCTATGGCTTTGAATGGTATCCAGTTCTATTCTATTGAAATTCTCTGACTTGTCAGTCACTTTTTTCAATTTCTGGGTGGCTTCCTCCCACTTGTTCTAATATCCCTTTATTATAAATTTAAAGTTGGTACAAAGAAAAATATAAAGTAACTTAATTAGATCTTTCAAATTGATGACTCAAAAATTCAAAAGCCAGCAAAGATTTGACACTATTTATCAAAACTGCAAATGGATCTATCTTTTGGACCCACAGCCCCACTTTTGAGGCTTTATCCTGCTCCTATCTTATTCAATTAATATAGCCTGGAGGTTGGAGATCTTTCCAAAGCTGTACATAGACTTCTATCTCTAATCTTCCCTGTTCACTGTTGATGCCCCTCCATGGAATTTTCCAATGTGCGGACAGGCTACAGTTCAGTGAGCTAGCCCCTTGGGTCGATGCCGAAGCTATTTCCAATCTTTTGCTATTGAAGTGCAGTAAATGCCCCTCCACTTGTCGTTACTTGAGTACGGAGTGGAATAGCACCCTGAAAAACTAAGGCAGGGGGACTGCAAGATGGGGTCTAGCCTGGGCAACTTGGTGACATAGCAAGACCCTATCACAAAATAAAAAAGGGCTGGGGAAGCAGCTTTGTGCAAAGGCCCTGGGTTCAATTCTCAGTACCAAATAAAGGGAGAGGGAAGGGGGGTGAGAATGAACATGATAGACTGATAGGTTTTAGAGGCGACAGCGATGGCAGTGACAGCGGCACTGCAGAGAGGCAGAAATCGGGGAGGGAAAGCCTTTATTGACTGTAAACACACGGAGAGGACCGAGGGCAGGGAGACAGGCAGATGCTCGGACCTGAGACAGGGAGCCTGAAACTTTATGGACTTTCGCTGGGGGCGGAGCTTGAGGGGCAGGTTTAGTGACGTATAAGGAGCTGATTGGAGGATCCCTTGTGTGGGTGGGAAAGGTAAAAGGAAGTTGTACCCAGCGCAGGAGCGGGGAACGAGGAGAAAGTGGTCATTGGGGAGGTAAGCTGTTGTTTTAAGGGCTTCAGCCATATTAGATGACCACCATAATAATTTAGCAATTCATACTAGGGCCATAACCTATCATTCCCATCTTTTGGTTGTAAAAGGGGTGATGTGTCACTTAGACTGCTTCCTGCTGAACTGGGGAGTCGTCTTGGGGGTGAGGGGAGTTGACAGGATGACAGTTTATGCCCATGTAGAAGTTAGTGCCAGGTGTCTCAGATAGGACTAGAAGTTTATCGTTAGGGATGGCTCGCATTGGAGACTGAAGAAACCTTGAAAAAAGTTTAAAAAGAGGGGCCGGGGAGATGGCTCAGTGGAATAACCGCTTCCCTAGCAACTAGCGCAAGGGTCTGAGTTCAATCCCCGGTTCCGCAAAAAAAAAAAAAAAAAAAAAGTTTAAAAAGACAGCATGTTATGAGAACATGTCATCATGGTTAAGGACACAGGAGGGGAAGCAAGAAGGAGGGAGTCTATGATCTGAATGTGTCATTTTACCATGACCATGTTGAAGAGGTGGAGTATTGATTTTTAGTTTTTGATATCAATGTGAGGAAAGGGAGTTGGGGTCATCTGTAAGATCTCAATACAACTGCATTGGGGGGCCTCATCAGAGGTATAGAATAAGGTGGTGGGCTTGGGAGGGCTATGGGTGGAAATAGTGATAGAAGGATCCTCTATGAACATTAAGTGGATTTGTTGTATATGAGGAGTCATTATGGCTGGAATTGTCTTATGTGTGATGAGCTCACTAGGTGATAGGGCGAGTGGACAGTGATAGATTGTCTTAAAGTGAACTTTTTGTCTCGTGTTAGTATGTCTGCTGTTGTGTGTGGAGACATGGAGTCTATCTGTGAGCTGTGTTGTCTAGTTGTTTAGAAAGGTAGGGCATTGCCTGAAAGGATGGTCCCTTTTTATGTCCAACTACATTGTGACCCTGAGAGGAGGTGTATAGGGTAAAAGGCTGAGTGGAGTTGGGTAAGTGGAGTGCTGGGGCCCTTAGGAGGGCCTGTTGTAGCTTGTGAAAGGAGGAATGTATAGGAGCAGTGGGGTTAAGGGGCTTTAACAAGGATCTTTCGATGCTTTATAGAAAGGTTGTGCTACCATAGACTATTTTAGATTTGTGCAGGAAAGCAAGAAAATAAGAATATGTCTTCATATTTGTTGTACTTCCACAGAAATCCTTGGACAGGTAGACACAAACCCTAATAAATAAATCTTTCATGAAGGGCAGTAGTTTATGGGGTGGAAAAGAACATTTTTTTTTTTTTTTATTGCGAACCGGGGATTGAACCCAGGCCCTTGTGCTTACCTGGCAAGCGCTTATTCTACTGAGCCATCTTCCTGGCTCCAGTACCTAGTTTTTAAAAAATGAAAAAAAAAAAAGGCTGGTGGTATATTTCAGTGGACTAAACGCTTGCTTAGTTTAGTAAGTGCAGGGGCGAGGGTTCGATCCCTGGCTCCCCTTGCTGCGCCGGCCCCGCCCCCGGGTGCACTGAGCCAGCAATGGAGTCCGAGCAAGGTGGTGCGCGCCTGTAATCCCAGCACTTGGAAGGCAGAAATCAGGAGGATCACTACGAGTCTGGGCTGTGTAGTGAGACTCCGAAAAAAAAAAAAAAAAAAGAAAGAAAGAAAGAGAAAATCTAAAAAAATAAACACAGGTAAATGAATGTCGAGGTTAAACACAGATGTGACCAAAATCCTGAAATGGCAGTTTGAGGGCAGACCCTGGGAACAGCTCTGTGCTGCCTGGGATGGTCCCTTTTCCCTCAGGGTTGGGGTGGGGGCGGGGACTGGAAGGGTGGTCGTAGCACGTGTCCGAGCAGATCCGGCTGCAGCCGCTTTACCAGGGCCTGCGACATCGGGCCTCAAGGTCACCGTGGCCCGGAGCGTGGAGCAGAGGCCTCCCCCACACCGCTGCCCTCCTCCGCTTCTCTCCGGGCAAAGGAGACTCCAGAGGGCCTGTGTGGACCCACGCCACGCGGTCGCCCTCCTCGACTCCCACGGCCCCCGCCCCGGCTGCAGACCCGCTTCCCCGCAGCGCAGCCCCCAGCGCCCATTGTCCTCCGCCCGGCCCGGCCCGGGGAAGCCGGGAGGGGCGCGCACAAAGAAAATCCCTCTCGGAAGCCCGAAGGGGGCCTGGGCCCTGGGGTGAGCGCGGAGGAGCCGAGCGGCGGCAGGGGGAGGGCCGCGCTTTCCTTTTTGTCTGTAGCTGCCTTTGTTCGAGAATAAACACTCCTCGGCCTCCTCCCCGTCACCTGAAAGCCGCTTCTGCAGCGGAGAGAAATCGTATACACGCGCTGCTTCAGCTGTACAAAAAGTCTGAAATTGCTTGGAGACCGGGCGGACAGGCGGGCGGGAGCCGGGCGAGGATGGGGCGGCGGTGGGAGGGGGGTAATTGCGGGTCATCTATCTGCCTCTGTTGCGGTGCCGGCCTCTGCAGACAGGACTCTAAATTCGCTTTTCTTCCCATCTTGCCTTACTCTTTCCTCAGCAATGGTAAAACCTCTTGATGCTGCCGTTTAGCATCAAGAGCAGAAGACTTAGGCTACCGCTGGTGAGAAAGACAAGATGATGCACAGGGCAGGTGTCATAGGGCTGGAAACTGCTTGGGGGAGCGGATGGCCCGCCTAAGGAGGCTCGCAGTCCCTTTCTCCTTCACCCCGCCGGCTTTGGATCTTTGGATTTTTTTTTTTTTTCTGAACCAGGAATTGAACTCAGGCCCTTGCACTTGCCAGGCAAGCGCTTATTCTACTGAGCCTTCTCCCCTGCCTCCGCTTTGGATTTAGAAGCCCCTAGAACTGACTCAGCCCCACCTTCCCAGGGTAGCTCTCCAGGATCCCTCTGGATGGGTGCCCCTGGCCTACAGCGATTTGGCCCACGAATTGAAGCAAAGGGTTGGGAACAGGGGTAGTGAGATATGTTACACTGGGCTATCTGGCCCAGTTCCAACTCCAGGTACAAGACCAGAGACCCCTGAGCAACCCCAAAGGTAGCCAAGAGACTAGAGCTGCTTTCCTTCTGGAGTTGGGAGCCCTGGCAGGGGCACCAATGGTACTTGGGCCCCAGTTTCCTCATGGGAACAGTGGCAGCAATTACATGAGATATTTGTTGTTCACAAAACATGCCAGGCATGGCCCAACTGCTGCATGTGGAGGAGATCACCCCCTCCCCACCCTGAGCTGGCTCACAGGACCAGGAAGCCTTCTGTCCAGCATGTGGTACTGCTTGTAAACAACAACCACAGAAGGCCGCCAAGATTCCTATAGCAAGGGGTAGACTTTCAGAGTCAGGAGCATCCTGAAAACTACTGAGGCGCATTACAAACTAAAGCCCAGAAGTCAAGGGACTTTCCTGGGGTCACACAGCAGTTAAGAAGGCAGACTTTCAGGTTAGCTGCAGCCCAGGCCTCTCAGTTCTTGCCAGCTCTAGAGGTGGGGGATGGGGACTCAGGGACAGGCCCTCTGCCCTTGATCTAGGAGCTGTCTGTGGGAGCAGGCGGTGTACTGTTGCTGCTGTCCTTCCACCCCTGGCCTTGGGGTCTCCGGGCATGGAGTGCGGGGGTGGGGGTGGGGGTGGGGATTTGTCTTTAAGCCTCTGGAGGCTCCCCAGCTCCTCTTTATCTAGGATTCAGGAACCACTGATATGCCCTCTCCTATTTTCCAGCTTCCTTTTCTGTCCGGGAGGAGGTGAGAGTACATTTACCCCTCAGTCCTGCCTATCTTTGTAGCTATTGAAGGAAGGCCTCCTGAGAACAGTTAGGGTCCCAGCCTGGGGTGGGGGGTGAATAGTACTGGCTCTGAACCTGTGGGGAAGATGTGTCCCTGGAGAGGGCAGGCGCCCTGGGTCCCATAACCACAGCCCAGACAGCAGAATGGGAGGCAGCTGGGATGGACCTTCTGGAATCTGGCTAATGGAGCCCAATTTGAAGAACCAGAAATGTAGGATTTTGAAGGAGGAAATGTCCTGGGTGTTAGGCATGGTGTCATCAGTCACATGTGGCTCATGTACCCCACAAGTCTCCAAGGAGCAGGCCTTGAGGGTGTGGCCTGGCTCTGAAGACCATGCACTCTATGGGGCTGGGGTGTGCTTGGCTAGGGAGGGGAGGCACCGGCCTCCTCACACACTAAAATCTCCTGCAAGGAGGACCCATGTCACCAAGGTGGGAGCTGTGGCCCATGCTGGTCAGGCAGGGTTTATTGAGGTAATAGGCTGACTAGAACCACATTCTTTCCCAGAGTGTTTGGATTCTAGGTTTTTCTCTAGAAACAAACACTGCCCAAGGTTGGCAGGCTGTCCCCTCCTTGCTTTCTGCAAGCAGGAGCCTTAGATGTAGCCTGCTGTGGCTCTTTGCTAGGAAGGCAGGATGGAAGCTCCCCACCCCCACCCCAGCAGGCTCATCTCAGGGATCTGTCCAGAAAGTGTTCCTGCCTACCCCCTGTGGATCTTTCATCATGGCTGTCATGACATTGGCATTGTGTTGTTCATTTTTTATTATTAAAATGAAATACTTGAGGCAAGCTGCTTTATACACAAAAAGGGAAATGTACAGCTCACAGTTCTGGAGGTCCAATGGCACAGCAGCATCAGCGCAGCCCAGGTGTGGCAACAGCTGGAGCGTGTGTGAAGGAAAAGATCACAGGCAGACATGAAGGCCCCAGAGTCAGGGTCAGGCTCAGGCTTAAGAACAGCTGGCTGTCCTGAGTGCTAACCAGAACTCCCTTGGGGGTCCTGTGAAGGAAGAGCAGGTCCCTGACACACAGACCTTCAGAAGACAAACCGCATTCAAACCCTAGCAGCTGGCAAGCTGGTTTGCCCTCTTACTTCTTCTCCTCGGGCACCCCCTGCTGGGCACCATTGGCAGGGTTTCCCAGGCAGGATGTACCCTTAGGACACGGGGCCCTGTGGTGTCTAGTGGCTCCAGCTCCACATGTAAGCCCCAGTTGTTGTGGACCCTATAAAATGGGGCCAAAAATGCATGTGTTGCAACTTGGCCCCAGGAGAAGGGAGGATGCTGTGGGCACTGGCAACTTTTTCATGGAGAAGAAAGGGGTCTGGGCTGGCTGCTGGCCTGGGCTCATGTTAAGGAGCTGCAGACTGAGACTCCTAGTGAAGCTGTCAGGATGAAAGAAAGAAGGTGTTCTTCACCTAGCGATAACTGTTGTCATCTTTGCCTGTTTTTCACTCACACTCCTTGTGAAAGTGCCCAGCAATCTCCATGAGCTGTGTTTTGAAGTTCTGTCTGGGACCCTCCCCCACCTCCCACCTCCCACCCCCCAC
>NW_004524624.1:5832628-5835787 GCF_000260255.1 Octodon degus | reverse complement strand
CCCCCATGAGAGCCCTCTGGGATCCTAGTGTCTCCTGCCCACGGGCTGCTTGGAACCAGCCCCCTGCAGGCTTGCCCATGGGCTCTGCATGGGGCACCATCTTTTTCTGCCTCTGCCTCTGACCACCACCCCCTCTTTGAGATCTCAGACAGTATTCCTGCCTCAGCCTCCTGAGTCCTGGGATTACAGCTGTTCATCACCATGCCTGGCATTTGATCTGGAAGGCTGTCTCAACAGGAGCCCCTGACTGTCTTCTTGGGATTTCTGTTCAATGTCACCTTATCAAAGAGGCACCGAGGCCATCCAGGATAGGCCCCTGACCCCTTGGTTCAGCTCCTATCCTCCTTACAGATGTATGTGTGTTTCACATGTGACAGAGCCAATGTTTGTGCTTGTTTTTTCTCTGCTTCACCTCCATGCAAGCAGCCACGCAAGGGACATCCTGAGGAGAAGGGATGTCCATTCACCCGACACATCTTGCCCTTGTGTTGTGTCTCCTTTCCTTCCTCCTTCAAGTCAGTTTCACAATTCCTAATCCTGCAAATGCCCTTTCTGAAGATTCTCCTGATGGCCTGTGTCACAGCTTTGTGTTTTGCTCCCTGATATCTCCCCAATGTCTAAAATAGTGCCTGGCACATAAGCAGGAGTTCTAGAAACCTTTGCTGAATAAATGAATGAATGAATGAACAAATGAGTCTTTAGATGTACTCTGTGTGTGTGTGTGTGTGTGCGTGCGTGCGTGCGTGCGCGTGCGCATTGCTGGGACCCAGGGTCTTGTGTACTGAGCCACATAAGCAGACTGGAATTTAACAGTTTTGAGCCTCAGAGGAGGAGCATGGCTGTGGATAGCTGTATCCAGAGGCCCTGACCACCTTGAGAAAGGAGAAAGCAGGCACCCAGTTCATGATTTTCCAGGGTCGGGTATGAAAGTCCCCCTTTTGGGGGTGGGCAGTGAAGGCTGCATGGGCCACCCACAGGAGGCAGCATGGTCTATGGCCTCAGGGGACAAGAGACCTGCTGTGCGTAAGTACTGGTCCAGGGATCCTTACCCAGAACCAGAGTGACACAGGCCATCAGGAGAATCTTCAGAAAGGGCATTTGCAGGATTAGGAATTGTGAAACTGACTTGAAGGAGGAAGGAAAGGAGACACAACACAAGGGCAAGATGTGTTGGACATCCCTTCTCCTCGGATGCCAGTGGTTCCGCTTGAGAACGTGACACAGGGGTGCGAACATCAGATTAAGCAGAGCTAAAGTGCAACTGCAGGACTTGTCAGAGCCTCAACAGAGCTTTGAATGGGACATGGATGCCCAGTTCTTTATTTTGGTTTTTTTTTTTTTTTTTTTTTGGTGGAACCGGGGATTGAACTCAGGCCCTTGCGCTTGCCAGGGAAGCGCTTATTCCACTGAGCCATCTCCCCGGCCCCATGCCCAGTTCTTTAAACTGATTTGTTTCACAGAACGTGGTGGAGGCTCAGTGAGTCATCTAACTCACTTTGGGAATTACTGATGGGAACAGTGGGTCACACGCATCCAGCGGTGAGGGTGGGGCAGGAGGGGTGCAACTAAAGAGTGAAGCTGAGGGACATTTGTAAGCTCTTTGTATGTCCTGCAGAAGCGTTTGGACTTTATCCTTTAGCAAGGTGACACTGATGAAGAATTAACACTCCACTTGGATCCACTTTGTGAATCCAAAGAGGCAGAGAATGCAACAGAAATGCTACAGGGACATCAGAGAAGAAGTCAGCCTGGCATCGGGGCAAACTAGAACACGTGTACCTGTCTGAGGAGGGAGGGGCTGCTAGGAACAGCTCTGCAGATGGCGAACTGCACAACTGCAGGGAGCGCCCTTCTGAGTCTGACCGTGTAAAGGATGCCTGTTGGAACTGCGCAGCGCTCATCCCAGCCCTTGTCCATGGAAGGGGGGTCACTCTGCTCCAGTGAATAGTTGCCAAATGGGAAGGTGTGGTAGATGAGTGCTCACCAATACCAGATTTAGGAAAATTACTGATCAGAAACCTATATTTCTTGGCCCCTCTGTTATGGAGCAGATGGGCCATACAACTAGTTTCAGTTGATGAGATTTGAACAGAAGTCAGATGTATGCTGAAGCTAGACAACCTCCACCTTATTCTTCTCCTGTCTCTCTTCCTCAGGCAACAGCTGATCCAAGTCGTGACAGTGATGCCCCCTCAGCCTGGCTCCCTAGGTAACTGTGTGGAACAGAGCTCTGAGGACCCCCCTTGCCCCCTCTGCCCACCCCATGCATACAGAGCAAGCAAGAACTCAACATCAGTCCGACGAAGCAGGAGACTTGGGGCACTGATTGCTGCGGCACAGCCCCACTCGACCTGAACTCCAGAGATGGAGCTGAGTGTTGTCTTGGCTTCAGATTTCAAAGAGAAATATTCTGGCATTAAATGTCAAGCACCAATTAAAAATAATACCGAATATAGCAAAGGCCAAGCAGAGTCTGTTTGGGGGCGAGATGCGGCCTCTGGGCTCCGGCTTGCACCCACCCACCATCCCAGGCTAGGCTCTGAGGCCTGGAGAATGGCTGCAAGCATGTGAGCTAACTCATTTTTCTGTACTTTTCCAGGCAATCTCAGATATACTTGTGGGCGTTATCAGGACAGAATGAGACTCGCTGGTCTATGATTAACTGGAAGAGATTGCCTGGTTACAAACAGAAAGAGAGCAGGCAATTCTATGGCTCCTTTATAAGCTGTGGAAAGGCAGTGTTTGGGCATTTGGGGGCCTTTGGCCCTGGCTATGAGCTGCTGGCTGAATCCACCTGAAGGGATCCATGTGATTAAAGACTAGGGGTTCAAATTTCCAGCTCTGCTACTTGGTGTGGCTCTGACTCATCCTACCATACCCCTGAGGCTCAGTTTCCTTGTGGGGATATAGGGGGGTCAGTATAGAAACCACATGTTAGGGAGGAGGTGAGCTGCATGGGGCCACCTCGAGTCTGTATCTGACCAGCCAGCTGGCAAAGCCTGGAATGACCCCTGCCTGCTCCACAGGAGGCTCACCAGGCAGTGCTCATGGACGGGCCGTCCTGAGGTAGACTCAGGCTAGGTGTGTCTTGAAATAGTCAATTGGAGGCTGGCTATGTTAGTTTCTTTTTTTTTTTTTTATATTTATTTATTTTTTTTT
>NW_004524624.1:5831602-5832528 GCF_000260255.1 Octodon degus | reverse complement strand
TGTGTGTGTGTGTGTGTGTGTGGCCAGCTCAGCCCACCAGGGGGCGGGGCTGGCTGGAATGTGGTGCTGGAGGATCGAACCGAGGTCCCTGTGCTTTGCCAAGCTTGTTTCAAGTAGGTGCTTTAGACCACTGAGCCATCTCTCCAGCCCCTATGTTAGTTTCTTATGGCTGCTGTCACATTACAAATTGCCCTAAGTTTGGTGGCTTTTTTTAATAAAAAAAAAAATTGTGGTAAAAACCATATAACATAAAATTAACCCTCCTAACTTTTTAAGTGTCCAGATCAGTAGTGTTAAGTATATTTACATTATTGTGCAATAGATCTCCAGGACTTTTTCATCTTGCAAAAACTGAAACACTTTGTCTTTGTGACATTCTAAATAACACAGATTCATTCTCTCCTAGCTCTGGAGGCCAGAGGTCTAAAATCATTGCCCCTAGACTCAAAGCAGGCATCAGTAGGGCCGGCTCCTTCTGGAGGCTTGAAGAAAGAATTGGTTTCCTGGCCTCCTCTGGCTTCTGAGAGCCACCTGTGCCCTTGGCTCATGATCTTGTCCTTATAGCACACCAAACTTTTGCTTCTGTTATTAACTTTCCTATTTCTACACTGGAGTCCCCCTCTGCCTTCCTCTTTATGGACACTTGTGATTAAATCTAGGGCCCACCCAGTTGGCCCAGGATGGCTTTCTCATCTCCAGACCCTTAATCTGATTGCACCTAAATAGTTCCCTTTACTGAGTTTGAGGGATTAGGATCTGGACATCTTTGGAGGCCCCCAGGACAGGTAGGGGCAGGGAAAGAACCTTAATGGGCCTATGAATTCAAGGACAGGGGGCTGGTGAGATGGCTCAGTGGTCTAAAGCACCTACTTAGAACAAGCTAAGCTAAACAAAGCACAGGGACCACGGTTCAATCCCCCAGCACC
>NW_004524624.1:5827423-5831462 GCF_000260255.1 Octodon degus | reverse complement strand
AAAAAAAAAAATTCAAGGACAGGGAGCCAAGTGGTGGCCTCTGCTCTGACCTGGGCTGTTTAGAACAGTGCCTCTTCCTCTAGGTTCCTTCTTGGCCCTCTGGAAGGCAGTGACTTCCTCTCTCAGCTTCCTCAGGTGGCAGTATTGGCCAGGGACCATTGATTGAACTGCTAAAGCAAACCAAACTTTGTCTTCTGGGCAAAGAAGGAGGCAAGCACGTGGGATGTAAGATGGTTGTAAGTACTGAGTAGTAAATTGAGGAGGCATAGGGCAGGAGGGCTGGGCCCTTCCCTCTCTGGGCTCTGAGGACGCAGATCACAGATATTCACCCAGGTCCTAGTATGTGCCAGGCACTGACCTAGGTCCCAGGAGAGAGCCATGGGCAAGATGGGCCCAGATCCCGTCCTGGAGGAGCTCCTACGGCAGCAGGGAGACAAAACCAATTTGAGTTCAAATGGCGATAAGGCTATGTTGAGTTCATAGGATGCCTGGGCTCAAGAGTAAGGGCAGGAGGAGGTGAAAGCTGGGGAACAGCCATATGTGGGGACCCAGTGGGAGGGGGTTCCAGCTCAATGGGGCAGCAGTTACCGCATGCAGGTGATGCGCCTACGTGCCCAGCTCCATAGCTGGCAGCAGGTGCTTAAAAAACTGTTTTCATCAGTGAGAACTGGGGAGCTGACTGGAGACAAGGGGTTACGTTCCACCTGCTTCAGTCCCCGTAAGAGGCCTGCTCAGGCCTGGTGGCCACCTTAGGCAGAAGGGAGGCTGGACACCCCCCGCTGCTGGGATGACCCATGTCTGAAGGGCCTTGGCTAGGGAGGAGCCCAGCTTGGTCCGCAGCTCCAAGCAGAGCCCTGTTCCATCATGCGGGCCGGGTTCTTTAACAAAACCATCTGTCTGCTTTCCTCTCTCCACTGAGCCTGATGGGGCCATCCATCTCCCTGTCCCCATCTCCCGCCTGTCTGTCACAGCTTGGGTTCTGTGGTTCCCACCTGGCTCTGAGGGGGCCTTGGCTGTTTTGGCCTTTGGCCTTCCTATTTATTCTGCTCATCTGGCCACATCTGGCCTCCGGGCTGAGTCACCAGCTCCATCTGCCTGTTCTCTCTGTTGGACGGTGGCCGTGTCTTCCCGGGCTCCCTCTAAGCCGCGCGGCAGCCCACGTGTGGAGCTGGTGCCAAGGGCTGCACACTCTTGGGGATGGGACTGAGCAGCTCCGTGCCGGACTGAGCGGGGCAGGGCCCCTCAGGGCCAGCAGAGATACACTTGCTGCGTCTCCGAGAACCCAAAGACCACAGGCAGGCCAAGGCGGAATCTAAAACAGGGGCATAAAAGTAAAAAAAAAAAAGGGAATTCCCTACTTTTGTTGTTACTGGGTCTTTCAGTTTTGTACCTGAGCATGGAAATGGAGGAGGACAGGCATATAAGCAAGAATCACAAGCTAGAGGCTGTTTCCCAGGACCTGGAGCTTTAAACTATGGCCAGGCCATTCACTTTCGAACTGACTTTGTTCATATATTTAGAAAATTAACTAGATAGGCTGAGGTGGCTGCACGCCGTCGTCTGTCCTAGGCCATGTATCTATTTCCTCTTCCTCTGGCACTTCAAATTTTTCCTATCACCTCCCCCTCCCCCCCAGTAATGTCTTCAACTCTGTGATTTGGGCAGGGTTTGCAGGAGAAGATGTGTGATCAAGGGTTAGCCAATCAGAATATTGCAAACTACTACCCTCTGTAGTGATTGGTTCAAAGTTGGGTCAACACTAAGCTAGACCAATTATGGACAAGGCTAGAAGATCTGCTGGATCTATAGCAAGGAAAGAGGTGCTCTTTCTCATGGTCAATCAGCCAGCAGGTTGTGGGGCCAGAGCTACTGGTGGTTGCCAAGTGGTGAGAGACAGTAAGCAAGATAAACCAGCAAGGAAAGCAGTGCCAAAACACTGGGATTAAAAGCAGTTCTAAGATGCCCCTAGGCACAGCTGGCCCGGAGCCAGTCCCACCTCTGGGCCTGTTGATTACCTAAGCCAATACATTCCTTTTTAAAACATAGTTTGAGTGGAGCTCTGTCACTTACAACCAAAAGAACTGTGAGATATATAACATGTATCTGATATACAGTAGATATTCAATAAGTGTTTATTTTACAATAAGACCTGGGCCGGCCAGATAGCTCAGTGGACTAAAGCATCTGCTTAAGCAGAGTGCAGCAGCCAGGGTTTGATCCCTAGCGTGCCATGCCAGCCCCGCCCCTGGGCTGCCCTGAGATGGTGATTGAGACTGGGTGTGGTGGTGTGCGCCTGTAATCCCAGCACTTGGGAGGCTGACAACAGGAGAATCATTACAAGTCTGTTCTACGTAGTGAGATCCTGTAGACCCTGTATCCCCTGTACTAAATACAAAAAATGAAATGAAATAAAATAAAATAAAACCTTTGTGAGTCAAAAAGGCCAATATAAAGAAATAGTATTTATATAATATTCCTAAAGTCTTCTAAGGTTTTTTTTTTTTTTTTTTTTTTTTCCAGAACTGAGGATTAAACTCAGGCCCTTGAGCTTGCCAAGCAAGGGCTTATTCTACTGAGCCATCTCCCTGGCCCCCTAATATTCCTAAAGTGGTAGAATCATTGAGATGGTAAAGAGATTCATGGCTGCACACAAGGGCTAGGTAGTGACACAGGAAGGGGCGGAGGGGGTGTGACTGTGAAGGCACAGCCACAGCTCCATGGTGATGGGCCAGTTCTACATTTTCACTGTTATGGTACTTTGGGACACAATGACATAGAAAAATATATACACGCTGAACCAACGCCAGTTTCCTGGCTTTGGTATCATACTGAAATTAAGATGTAACCACTGGCACAAAACCCAGAGCGGGATACATGGGACATCTCTGTACTATCTTTCCAATCTCTTGAGGATCTATAATAGTTTAAAAATCAAGAGTCAAAACAAAAAAAAATTTTTTTAAAAAATGTATTTGGTACTATAAGGTTTCTCTAGGCAGCTCTGACTTGTAGTGATCCTCCTATTTTCAGCCTCCCCAGTGCTGGGATTATAGTTGTGTGCCACCATGCCCAGTCTTGGTCTCAGAGCCGCCCCCCAGCTTTGATCTTAGCACGCCCAGGGGTGGGCCAGTGCAGCATGTGATGCTGGGGATTGAACCCCAGTCCCTGTGCTTGCCTAAGCAGGCACTTAGTCTGCTGAGCTATCTTGCTGGCCCAAGAAAAAAATTCTTTGAAGACTGTTACATCTTAGCAGTCCTTGAACCACATATGGTGTAAACATGGGCGCTGGAGTCAGATGGACCCAAGGTCCAATGCCTGTACAACCACTTACCAGCTGGGTGATCCGAGGTGAGAACATCTCTGCGTTGGCCCTCATTGTTCTCCTTTGTGTGATGGGGCTCATCAGCTTTTTTCGTTCAGTGGTTATGATAGAGAATGAAATAAAGACTAGCTGCCATCTCAGTCCCTAGCATGTGGCAGGCAATGGACAGGAGCCAATGCAGGTAGCAAGAGGCGAACACTTGCAGTGCAGGGCTCAAGTGTAAGCCTTGCAATGTGAAGGTCAAGGTCAGGCTCAGGAGCTGGACTTTCTGGGCTTGAAGGCTGGCTCTGCCATTCCCTTGCTGGGTGATACTTGGCCGGCAACTTGATCTGTCTGGCCCCTTTGTAAATGGAGATAATAACAGTACCTGATTATAAGCTAGTTTGGGGGATTCACTGGGCAAATTCACCTGAGGTTCTTGGGCCCGTGCCTGCTACTTGGTGAGAAGGTTGAGAAGTTTGGGCCCAGGGGTGGAAGAGGGGGCAGTGGCCGTGCAGTGAGGTCTGCAGCGACATCACCTTTGGGAAGCTCTCCTGAAGTTCTGTTCTGCCAGAATCCTGCCCCACCCTAGCCAAGCAGGAAATCCAATCCCAGGCAAAAGGGAGGTTGGGTTGGGGTCAGCCCTGCCCAGAGAACTCAAGAATCTCTCAATCTCTCTCTCTCTCTCTCTCTCTCTCTCTCTCTCTCTCTCTCTCTCTCTCTCTCTCTCTCCTCTCT
>NW_004524624.1:5825422-5827309 GCF_000260255.1 Octodon degus | reverse complement strand
CTCTTTCTCCCCTCTCTCTCTCCTCTCTTTCTCCTCCCCCCCATCTCTCTCACTCTCTGCTGTCCTCCCTGAAGAACAAGCACAAACCTGAACTGGATTCTGTGTGGAATGGACTTAAGGGCCCGTCCTCCAGGGAGAAAGGAAAGAATAAAGTGTTCATGGTCAGTGAAAGAGATAAGAACAGTAGAACCTCAGTGGGTGCCACAAAGAGGGTTGGAGAGGTTGCTCGGTTGCCAGACATGTATTTCATGGTTCTGTCATGATTTTAAGATGCCTAAAATCTATGGTCACCAAGCTTATCCCTTAGGTTAAACACAGGCTGCTTCTATGTTCTGTTCCTTTTTTCAAAACTAGAGAAATAACATGTTAAGCCAGTAATGTGTGCATTAATTTATGACAGGGTTGGGGTGAGGCATGCTAATAGCAGACAGAGGAGGCCCAGGAACGGGGGGTGGGGGGGTGGGGGGAGGAGAATGCTGAAGGCTCACTCTGCCTGCCCCGCCATCTCTTGTTGATGAGCTATTTAAAGGGCTCCCCTCGCTGGCCCGCTTGATGTAGATCTGTCTGAACAGTTTCAGGGCTGTAGTAGTTATTTAATGCAGTTCTGAGCCTGGCTGCACAGGGCCCCTAAGCTGAGAGGAGCTGGCTCCTGGCAACACCTAAGAGCAAGGTGAGTACATGGGGCCCCTGAGTGGATGGAGGGGCCATCAACAACTTGGTGCCCGCTGGGGTGATGGAGCAGGCTGGAGGGAAAAGTCCTTACCCTGCGATCTGTACTCAGGAAAAGAGCATTTCAGTTTCAAATGAGCTGGTAATTGGGTGGGATGGGAGAGGTTTGATTAAGTAGTGGCTGAGAATAAACCAGACTGACTTCAGGAGAAGAGGAATGTGCTGGTTCGTGTAGCACCTTGTTTCAGGTATGGTCGGACCCAGGAGTCCTTGTGAAACTGTGCAGTCATTCCTGAGAGCACATGCTTCCTGTTGAACAAGGTGGGAGAGCATTTGGGGCAAAAGTCCCCAGATTCTTTCTGGTTGACTGGCGTAGGTGAACATCCATTCCTTTAATAACTCTGGCCAGGAGGATGCAGTCTGCTGAGGGCCTGGGGATGTGGGGATGGGTGTCACATTCTACCCAATCCTCACAGAGGGCAAGGGCCCCGGGCAAGGCCAGGCTGGCCAGGAAGTAGGCAGAATGCCAGTGCATAATGTCAGCTGAGCCTGCACTTGTGGGCTTTATCCTACTCCTCCTTTCAACAGCCTGTGCAAGTAGAGTCTTTTCTTTCCACTTTTTAAAAAAATTTATTTATTTATGTGTGTGTGTGTGTGTGTGTGTGTGGCCAGCTCAGCCCACCAGGGGTCGGGGCTGGCTGGCATGTGGTGCTAGGGGATTGAACCGCGGTCCCTGTGCTTTGCTAAGCTTGTTCTAATTAGGTGCTTTAGACCACTGAGCCATCTCACCAGCCCCTTTTCTTTCCACTTGACAGATGAGAACACTGAGGCAGGACAGCTGGCCCAATACCCAGGGAGAGATTCCAGCCTACCTTGTATTTCATTCTATGTTCTTCTTCACCCTTCTGGGTCTGGCTTGTACTGATCCCTCCCCTCCCCATTGCTCTAACCCTGGTGCTCCAGGAGCACTGAGACTCCTAGAGTTGCAGCCTGGAAAAGAGCTTCGAGGTCTCTTGCTGCAGCAACGCGAGTAGGAGCACCAGGAGCTCGGGCTCGGAGCGAAACGCTTTCGGATTGTTTTAAGAAAATGGCAGACAAACCAGACATGGGGGAAATCGCCAGCTTCGATAAGGCCAAGCTGAAGAAGACGGAGACGCAGGAGAAGAACACCCTGCCGACCAAAGAGACCATTGAGCAGGAAAAGCGGAGTGAGATTTC
>NW_004524624.1:5804848-5825182 GCF_000260255.1 Octodon degus | reverse complement strand
AAAAAAAAAAAAAAAAAAGAAAAGAGCTTCGAGTCTGCTCTCTCTGATCTTCAGGATGTGCCCAAAGTCACACAGCTGTGCTGAATAGAACAGATTAAAATCCAGGTCCGCCCCTGTCCCTTACCTCTTATCTGCTCTTTGGTGTGGGAACCTGTGCTTACTTACGGCCGCTCTGGTCTCCACCCGCTTGCCAGCCTCAGTTTCTCACCACCTCATGGAGAGGGTAGTGAAAGGCAGCTCGGAGGTCCCTGTGGCTCTGGCCCATTGATTGATGGACTGCACTTTCCTGGGTCCTGATGCCACAGATATGTGCTCGTGTCTTACTCCTCCTCTACATTTTTCTTTTGAGATAATTGCTTTGTTGTAATTCTTTAGAGGCAATTTTCATCTATTGCTTTATTTCTACAGTTAACACCCTCCAATTAATTTCCTAGCTCTTGAAAGTTCTCCCACAAGTTGCCCTAAGAACCTTTCCAGTTTAACCATTGCCTGCAATCACAGCGTCTCTGGCAACAGGGCCGCTGCTTCACGCCTACTGCCTCCAAGACGCCTTGCAACATCAGTTATGCTTGATCTTCACAATAACCTTAGGAGAGCAGCCTCATTTAATAGAAAAGAAAAATCAAGGCTTAAAGAGGTAAAGCAGTTTGCTCAAGTGCCCTACTTGGGGCAGAGTTGGGATTTAAACCTCCATCTCCAGGTGCCTTCGGAAGCCAGCAGCTGCTCCCACGTGGGGAGAGCTTGTGGTGGCTGTCAGTGCCCAGGTGCACCCCTGTCCTGCTGGGGGTGGAGGGAGCCCTGGGGACAACTTGGTGGCTGCACTGGGCCTACCCTTGACGATTCTCTGGAGCCCATTCCTACATCCTCTTCTGAGAAACCTCCCTGGCATGGAAGAGGAAATGAAATCCCAGGTCTCAGCAATTCATGCATGAACAGAAAAAAAGACAGTGGCAACTACAGTATCTTAGGGGAGAGAAAGATTAAAAAAAAGTGAAAGAAAGAAAAGAAAAAAAATTGACACTACATTTGCAGAGAAATAAAAAATGATTTCAAATTCTATTTTCCCATCTCTCTCAGCACATCCCCTGGTGCTATTTTATCTAGTAAATAGAAGGCCTAGTTGTTATTCTCAATTATGATATTAATTCTCCAAGTGACCCTGGGCTACTTTCCTCCCTTCTTAGAGCCTGTTGCTCTATCTATCACCACCTGCTCAAGGACAAAAAGATGTTCTCACAGGAAGGAAGCTCCCTGGGTCTGAGCGACCTGGACTTTCATTACCCAGCAGGCATTGCAGGGGAGGGGCAGGGGTGGCGTTTGAGGGGTGGACAGATAGTGGCTCTGGGTACCAGCTGTCATTCTGTATCTCTCTCCTTTGCCTACTGCAGACCCCTCCCTCTTCATTGGTTTTGCACTTGTTAGCTTCATAAGTGCCAACCTCTATGTCTCGTCCTGTCAAATTCTGGAATTTAACTCTTCCCTTGGCCTCCAGTATTGCGGGAAAACAGACAAAAATTCTCAGCTGGGCATCAGCTTCCACCACCATGTGGCTGGTTTGATATTATTTTCCTTCTTTCCCAGCTATCTCCCTGCCTTGGGGCGCAAGGTTGCCAAGAATAATTGGCCTTACATTTGTTTACCTCAGCACTCAATGACTCCTCCCCCTCTGGTGTGTCCCTCAGCCTCCTCTATTCTACTGTGGCTCCCTAAGCCGTCTGGAGTTGGGCCCACCGTGTCCCTCCACGCGTGAGCCGGCGGCCAGTCTGAGCATTGTGTGGGAGGCCCAAGCTTCCCACAGACACGGGCAACTGGTTTTGGAAAATAGCTCATCAGTAACAAAGAAGAAAAAAATACCCAAATAATAAACTGCAGAGACCCCAAGCTGAAGATCTGCAAATACAGATGAAAACGAGTCCCAGATGAAAAATTCTAATGATTTTTGCTCTTGTTCAGAACTGAAGACTAATTTTAAAATATTGGTCTTCAGGAAAGGGCTCTGGTGAAGGCCCAAGCTGAGTTGCAGCCTGCAGGGGACGAAGCTCAGCAGCCTGGAGGTTCTGTGTGCTCATACTGCAGAGACCTCTGCCCAGCCTCCATGGTCCCCCAGAGGCCCTTGGGGAACCCCAGGGACCAACAACCCCATGAGGCAGGCACAGGGCTTTACCTTTTATTGTTTGAGTGGAGAAGGAAATTGAGGCTCCCTGGGATAATCATTCCTGGGCAGATGGGGTACACATCTGCAGGGGACTGAGGGGCTGAGGTCTTCCTGTAGAACCAGGTGGCAGCCATTGCAGGAACAGAGATTTCTATAGCTTAGGTAGGCCTTTAGGTCAGATCTGTACCAAATTCTCTCCTGAAACCCAAGGTTAACCATCAAAATATTTACTCAGGCAAGGGGCCATCAGGAAGCTATGGACAAGCAGCAGGTCTAGGTGGCCTTGGAGGCTGGGGGAGGTCACAGTGGCTGGGACAGAGAAGCTGGACACCCCTGCGAGCCACAGAGCAGCTACTCATCACTTGGGATACAAGTGGCTTACTATATTAGCAACTGGTTTTTGCCATCTCCTGAAGAGTGTCAACGCTGCTCCTGGCTGCAGACTCAGCACACACCTTCCTTAGAAGCCAAATCTCCCTCATGTTCAGCTTTCCGCCCTTGTGCACACAGACCCAGGAAGCCTGGAGCCAGAGGAGAGGCCGGGCTCTGGAGTCGCTTACCTGCCTGGCCTCTCCACCTCAGTTTCCTGGCCTCCAGTTGGGAGCAGCCATAGTCCCTGGTGCTAGGTTGATAAGATGACCCTCATTGGGTACTTGGCCTACAGCAGTGATAGCAAACATTTTAGAGCTTTCAGTGATAAAACAGCCCACTGTAGCTGTGCGCCATAGGTTTGCCCCCACTGACCTAGAGCCTGGAAGGATGCTACTACGCCAGAAATGTTCTTTGTACTTGTAATTTCTAGGCCTTCTCCCCTGGGCCTGGGGTGGTGGTTCAGTGGTGGTACACTAGTCTAGCATGTGCAAGGCCCTGGTTTGATCTCCAGAATGGCAAAAATAAAATAAAATAAAAAGCAACCAAACTTGCCCACCCCAGCTCTCCTCCTGTGAGGTATGTGACTTCCTAGCAGTGAGCTGAGTTAGCACCACAAACAGGCCAGCAGCTGCCCATTGGACAGAGCAGCGCAGCCACAGCCGCAGTGTCCCTTCCCACCCAGGCTTCTTGGAACAGCTTTCAGAGTGACTTGTGAAGCGCCCTGCACAAGACAGCATCTCTCTAAGAGTTGTATCTTGTATATTATAGAAAAGATGGGACAGTCTGTCTTCCTCATGTGCTGTGCTCCCCAGCTGGCTTCTGGGGGACCTCTCCAGGCCACCCACCCACCTGAGGGCTTGGTGGAAGTAAGACTAGAGGCTTCCTGGAGAAGGCTCTTTCCAAGTGAAGACTGGAGGGAGTTGGAGCCCTGATCATCTCCACGCACATTTTCAAATCCAGATCTGTCCCTCTGCATGAGGCTTCTCCTTCTCTCTTCTGCCTGGGTCCCATGGGGACCCCATCACCTTCTGGATCCAGTCAGGCCCGGGAATTATAGAGATGAACTTGAACTTGACTGTGTGTCTTTCCTTCCTCCCATCTGCCAGAGGAGACACACAGAGGGCTTACAGAGGCCATGAAATGACAGCAATCTTGGTACAACAGGCAATGATCATCTCAGCTCAGTTTTGAGAGGACAACAGAAGGACCTGAGCTGGACAATAGAGGGGGTATGATGATTCTGGAGGGAACATTTTCATGGTGACTTCTCTGATCTCTGGTTAAGATGATGTGGTGCCCTCTCTCAGTCAAAGCATGGAGCCCTTGTGGCTCCTGCACCTGAGTCACCTGGGGTGCTTGTTAAGTGTGCACTCTGGGCCTCACTTTGGAACTGCCCAGCACCAGGGAGAGTCACTAGAGCTAGGGCTGGAATGGCCTGGGAAACCATGACTCCAGTAACTCTTTTGCTTCAAAATGTTTGGGAATCATCACCTTAGACTGATGCATCGTATCTCTGGGGATAGAGTGCCCCTTAATTTTCTCATCCTCTACCCTATCCTGTTTGGGCTGGGAGTTTGGCTGGGTGATTCACGTACCTAACTTAGTTGCTACATTTGTGAAATGGGATAGTAGAACCCACTGCTCCGTCAGTCTCATCTAAGCCCTGCTTCCAAGGCAGTGAAAGGCACCTTGTCCCAGGGGTCCAGCCTGTCTCTGTCTCACCTCATTCTCACTACATGCCAGGTATTCGCCAGGGGCAGGATGATGTCTGCAGGCCATGTTTGGGGGTTCCAATCTTGGCCTTCACACCCCATCTTTGTGACCCTGGGAAAGCACATTCTTCGTGCTGGGACATAGTTCTTCCCCAGGCAGGCCAGGCCTCTGTTTCATGGTGTCAGGATGCAAATGACAAGAATAATAAACACATCAATGAAGCAAACAGCAATAACTGCTGTGAAGGCAGGAAAAAGCTGGAGGTGATGGACAATGATGCCTGGCATAGAGGAGCTTCCTTCCTAGCTGGTGTTTGAACAGAGACCTGAACACCAAGTTTCTGACCTGTTGTAAATAACAGCTGAGCATCACAGGCATAAAAGATAGCACATGCAAAGGTCCTGGGACATGTGCACTAAGGGGACAGAAAGATGGCTGATGTGGCAGGAGAGAGAAATGTGGGAAGATGAGGCCAGAAAGGTTGGCAGCAGATAGATTTGTGGAATGGATGGGGTTTACTCTAAGTATGGTGGGAAATTCATCCTAACTGGGAGAATTAAAAGTGAAGGCAAGTAGCTAGGCCCATGTTGGTGCTTGGTGAGTGTACTTTATGCCTTCATTCTATGACCGCTCCACCCTGACCGAGACATTATAGTAACATGGTGAGTGGGGGTCTCACTTCCTATAAGGAATAGCCCAGAGCCAGCTGAAGATTACTTCCAAGTCTGGACACTGGGATCCCATGCAGATGCCAGGCTGAGTTTGTTTCAGTCTTGGCTTTGCCTGCACAGTGCTACTGGAGAACAATAAAGCAAACTTCATCTCTCCTCTGTTTCTGCAAGCCTAAAACACAGCCAGGGTTGTTTAGGGCTCCGAGGCTACTACTCTTGCATGTAGTGGCCCAGGGAAGGACAGAGCCTAGTGCTGTTGGAGTTCTGACTCTCTCCCCTCCTGCTTTCTAGTGGAGCTTGGTGTCCTGTGCAGTGAATGCCAGCTTGCCTCTCCTCTGAAGGTGGGTGGACCAGCCACCTGCCCCAGGGTGTGTCAACCCTCTCAGGAGGTCTGGCTCTGAGGACTGGAGTGGGCCGCAGGGATAAGGAACAGGAAGAAAGGAGGCAGAGGCAGTGCCGGGAGGGAGGATGACTGTTGCCATGGAGGGAACTGCAAAGTATTCTGGGATCTGCATTCTCACTGCAGAGGACCGAGGTGGTGGGGGTGCGGGTTGGAGAAGGTGATGGGAAAGCCAGTGTCATTCTTTTGTCCTTGGCACTTTTCTGCATGCTGGCAGACAGCAAGTGTCCCTGACATGTCTGGGGGCTGGTTCCTCAGCAGCAGGCCTGGCTACCCACCTCAGCCAGGCCCCCCTTGGTGGTCCCCTCCCTGTCCTGCTGGTCTGCCTCATGTACAGAAGGCAGCCAGTGGCCCCTTTCCAGAAGGCCTGTTTACTAGCACGACAACAGCAAATTAGTGCTCTTAAAAGGCATTCAGCGTTTATCCCAGCAAACATACTCACTGCAAAGGGGGCCTGCGATGCCTTTTCCCTGGAATTGCTGAAATGGGGTTTGCTGTGCATCTTAATTGACTTCCTTCCACCCACCACATTAAATGCTTTTAATCTACTCTTGCAAATGGCTAATTTTGAAAATCCGCTTATCAAAATTAGGTCCTCAACATCCATATTTATTTACTTTTCATTTTCATAATCCCCTCCCCCCAATGTGTGTGACTGAATTCTATTTTCTATTGTCAGGCTCTATCTCACAAGTCCTGGGGCCGGGGTGGGGAGACAAGGGCCAGGTTAGGAGCAAATTGGAAATGGAACATGGCAGGGATGAAGGGACAAGCTCAGAAATGCACTTCAGGGATCAGAAGGCTTGGCTGTCCCTGTGGAGGCTGTCTTTGGGTAATTACAAAGAGCTGAGGCTTGAGCAGAATGTCTTTAAGAAGATGAGCGTGTCTTGGATTGCAGGCTCTTAGAGTAAAATTCTGTTATTTTTTATTTTTATTTTTATTTTTTTCCTGTGCTGGGGATCAAACTGCAGGCCTCACGTATGCCAGGCAAGGGTTCTAGCCCTGAGCTACATCTCTAGCTCCATAGCTCTGGTTTATCAGGAAGAATCCCCATCCTCACAGAAGTGTGCATGGAAGTAGCTGTGATCAACTGGTTTTCCCCCAGTGCTTATGGAGGCGGGGGCAACTTCATGCTGATTATTTCATAAATACTCATGCCAATCTAGCTCAGTGAGTGAGAACTGCATGTTACAGATGAGAAAACTCACACCAAGTTCATGTTCAATTCACACACTCCCCCCTTTGCATCATCTTGTCCAGGGTGAAAGGGCTGGCTCCTCCATTCGTTCTCTCTCTCTCTCTCTCTCTCTCTCTCTCTCTCTCTCTCTCTCTGGCTAGCTCAGGCTGCCTTAAGGGCGGGTCTGATGCGACTTGTGGAGCTGAGGAGCAAAGCACGGTCCCCATGCCTGACTGAGTTTGCCCAAGCAGGCACTTTAAATAACTGAGCTAACCCACAAGCCCCTCCATTTCATTGTTTGTGCAGGACACCATCCTGTGAGAAACACAACTTAGTGGAGAGATGGCTTTTCAGAGTCTGGAAGACAGCATGCCTCGTTGTAATCTGTGTACAAAAGAGCATAGGTTTTGCAAGTGGCTTTCTACCCAGGTTATAGACTCTGTTTGATAAAGCAGTTAAAGAATGATAAAAGGCAGGTAGACCAGTTGACCTCTGCAGGTTTTAGCCCTTTTTTTTCTTTGCCTGACCCCACATGCATGAGCTTCTTTGGAATATACTTAGAGTAAAAGCATGAATTTTATTTTCACTTATTTCCTTCTGACATTGACCGGGCTCCTCTTAAGAACTGAGGAATGTTCTGCAGAATCCTGGGTTAGAAGGATGAAACAGTCGTGTATTAGTCAGGAGAAGCTCACCTTTGATGGAGTTGAGAAGAAAGGCTCAGAACAACAAAGCCTTAACACATACATGGGAGACAACTTTGTTTTCTTAAAGAACAGTTAATTTATTTTGTAGCTAACTTAGAAAGCCAAAGGGGTCCAGAAGAATAAATACGTTCAGATCTACTGGGACTCTCTAAAGCACAAGACATACGTACATCTTGGTTATGTACATCTTGGTTAGGGCTGAACTGTTGGCGTACCTAAGCTTAAATTTGCGGTTGTGCCACATTCACTCTTCAGACTGGGACACACTGGAGCCTCAGTGTCCTCTTCCATAAAATGAGTGTTATAGTAAATATCTGCCAGTAGGATTGTGCAGACAATGTGCGTGGCACTTTCAGTGTAGTATTTAACAACGATGTACAAATAACAACTAAGTAGCAGGCATTAACATGGGGACGGGTCATAGCTCTGGTAGGGCACTTGCCTAGAGTGTCCAAGCACCATGAAAGAGTAAGCATTAATATGTACATTCATTTACGTTAATTTACTCAATTGAGTTCAGGAAATAGAATTGGAAGACAGAGAAATAAACACTGATAAACTATTTTCCAGCATAAATAACACATTTGTTATGCACCTGGAAAACTAATGATTAAACAGGCCGCGGGTCTCTGGGCCCTAGTGCCAGGCACTGGGTGAACAGCAAGGTGGACCCAAGATTTGCTCCGGCTTGGGTTGGCTTCCTGCTTGCCTCTGGAATTGAAAGATGACTTCAGTCTTGTTACCCCTACACCTGAGAATAGCAACTCCTCGTGGAGGACACGGTTTCCTCCCAGGTGAGGGGTGCGTGGGCGGCGTCTGAAGAAGGGAAGCCGTGGGAGCCTGAGTGTGTGAACACATGGAGGAAGCAGGCAGAAGTGGAAGGAGACACCTGCGGGCGTGGGCGTGGATCTGTGAATGAACTAGCCTGTGCGTACACAGGGACCAAATGTGTAGAAGACGGCGGTCCCGAGGGAGTGGTGAGATCGATCAGAGGCTCCAGCACCCTGTGTGAGTCTGGATCCCACCATCTGACCATCAGCCATGTTATTTACCATGAGATTTAAAGAGAGAAAATGTGGGACCCAAAGCTTGGGTAAGCAAGAGGGTGCAAGGTCAGGCCACAGAGCCCAGGCAGGAACTCTGGGAAGACATGGTGCTTCCATGGGGCACATGGGGACCCATTTTGGAGGTGGGCAAAGGACCCCAGGGAGGGTGCTTCAGCTCAGAATTCTACAAGCAGTGTCTAGAGCTGTCCAGACTGGACAAGAGGAGGATAAAACAGACCCAGAGGAGAGAGGAGGCTTAGCCCGTGGACTGAGAAGGCCACAGCACTCAGGAAGGGGAGAAGGGAGGGCAGGGTGAAGCTCTGCAGTGATGGTGCTGCACGAATTCCAGGTATTTATAGTCATATCTGCTGATTTTGAAAGCTGAGTCAAGCTGTATTTAAAATACGAGGTTACATATTCTGGTGGAAAGAACCAGGTCCCTTACTTGTAGATAACAGAAAAGCTCCCAAAGGAGGCTCTCCATGTGGGGGCGAGCAGCTTGGCCAGCAGGCTCTGGGTGAGGAAGCCCGCCCCCTTCACATCTTCAGTCTACAGTTCCTGTCCCTATGACCATGGGAGTTTCCTGAGATGCTGCTTCTTGCTCTAAAACTGGCTCAAGAAGATTAAAAGTCTCATTTCCTGGGTTCCTTTAGCACAACTGGGTAGAGATGAAATTAAACAAAAAAATTCTGCATGCTTATACATATGCATGTATGTGTGCATACACACAACACACACACACATATACACGGCACACAAACATTCCTCCCTTTCGTCTGAGCTGTTGAGAGTACTAAAAACATCTTCCTGTGATTCATTCCACCCCTGTACTTATTAGCTAGGTCATTTTTGGGTGACAGAAAACCCAACCAAAGTGACTTATGGAAAAAAAGAAAAAAGCAGAAGAAATGTACTGTGTTGGCTCGTACTGCTGAAACTCCCAGGATAGTCTTTAGGAACAGCTGGGCCCAGGGCTCACATGGAGTTGTGAGGATCATTTGTCTGTTTGAGGCCTTCCTCCTGTGAGCTGGTTTCAGCCTCAAACTCGGCTTGGAGGCCCTCAGAGGCCCTGAGCTCCCCTCCATGGCAGCAGGATGACTGCTGCCCTCACACTCCAGCCAGCTGGGGTCAAGTTCAGGAGGAAGGCATTGGAGCAGGTCCCCCTCACGGGTCAGCCACTCTGCCTGGGGTACAGAATAAGCTGATGGGCGACAGCCCCGGTCACTGCCCACTCTTGGAGTCCAAGGGTATTGAGAGTCTGTCACCAAGAGGGCTGAGTGCACGGGAGGCAGTGAGACTTCAGAAATCCATTATAGCCACCGAGCTGAGCTGTCCAGAGCGCTGGATCGCTGGGGCCACCATTCCAGTTGGGTAGCCTCACTTGTCACACTCTTTCTTCCTATGCATCTGGTGAGGCAGGTGGGGCCTTGGGTTAGGCTCCTAGCTGGCATGGTCCAACTGACTGTGTGTGCCAGATGAAAGGGGGCAGAGTAAAAGAAGAGCAAGAGGCAGGAATGTAGTCTGAGTGGCTGTCAAGGCTAATTGTCCTTTTTCAGGGGTTCATTTCCCACCCATCTGAGTAATTCAGGTACCCACCTTCTGGGGCAGAAGTGAAAATGCCAGGTGCCCATTCTGTGAGTCAGGTAAAGAAGATAAAATTGGGGTCTGGGGCTGAAACTTTCCTGTCGGATGCCTGCTCCTGGGACCATGACAGTATCTCAGGCGCCAGGACAGCAGGAGGCCACAGTGCCTCTCCCCAGCTCTGGCACTGGAGTGGCCACAGCAATGCGTGACAAGGCCGTTCTGCTTCCTCCTGCTTCCTGTTTATCCCCAGGTTTGGTCCCTGAACCCCCTCCCTTTTACTTCCATTAGCCTCACGGCACCCTCTTGACACATTCAGAGTCCAGGATAGCCGGGGTCCTGCCCTGTCCACTCCAGAGTGGGCCTAAAAGGAGCTTTATACCCAGCCCTAGTGCAGAGAGGACTTCACAAGCCTCTTGCCTGGCCCTGACCTCTAGCCCTCAGCCAGATTCCGGTGAAGGTGGCTGCTCTCAGACAGTGCTGTAATCCTAGCCGAGGTCAGAAGAGCCTCCTTTTTAGACCCTCTTGACCGTCTTAATTTCTGGCCTGAGTAATAAGCTTGTCCCTGACTCACTGGTGAGACCTTGGCAAGTAGCTCAGTGAATGAGTTCACTCACATTGAAGTTTGAATCAATATGTTTATCTCCCCCACCCACCCCCGCGCTAACTGAATTTCTTCTTGCCCTGAGGGGGTCGTTCCTCTCCCAGCCTCCACAGTCAAACATGAGTCACTTGCTGCAGAATTAAGCACCCAGGCTGCAAAGCCTGGCTCAAAAAGCCACTGGAGGAAAAGCCTGATGGATGACACAGTTTGTGTCCCCAGAGACAACACACCAGCTGGGGCTGGAGAGAAACGGAGGGGAGGGGGGCTCCTGTGATGCAGGAGTGTCAGGTGCCTTCCTTTCTCCTCAGTGTCCCCTTCTTTTTCATTTTTCCTGGGGGCACCCCCAGGTCACCATGTGGAAGCTGAGCCTCTGAGTAGCTCCTGGAATCTCCATTCCCACGGCACATTCCCCATCAGTGCTCTGGATAGGAGTGTGGTTGTCTGAGCCTCAGGAATCATAGCCAATTTAGGAAGCTCCAAGTGGAGGGTGGGGACAGAGGTATAAAGGGAGAGCTGTGTCCTGCCCCATGCCACGTGGGATCCATAGTCACACACTGCGTTAGAACATGTTAGTCAGCAACGAACCACACTTACTGTGGTGGTCTCTCTCATAAGATGATAATGGAGCTGAAAAGTTCCTATCACTTAGTGACACGGGAGCTGACATAATGGGATCATAGCACAGCACATTATTCATGTGTCTGTGGTGACACTGGAGTAAACAAACTTGGCTGGTAGCCATATAAAAGTAGAGCACATATAGTTATGTACAGGGCATAGTACTTACCGAATGGCTGCTTTACATGTTTGTTGTACTACACTTCATATCATTTTTAAGAGTATATTCCTTCTACTTGAAAAATACAGTATGAGGCAGCAGCTTCACCCATCTTGTTTTTACAGCATCTCTTAGTTGCATGATTTTCTCTTGTGTGTAGTTTAAACTGGTGTAGTTGGTTCCTCGTGGCCCGAGGTGCGGTAGGCCAGGCCCCGTGTATATACGCCACATAGACCTGATGTGTAGCAGGCTATCCCATCTAGGTTTGTATACACCCTGTGGTGTCTGCACAATGGTAAATCTTCTAGTGATGCATTTCTCAGAACAAATCCCCATTGTTAAGTGACATGTGACTAGTTTGAAATTGCCTGCAGTAGGATAAAGCACACAGTCACAAAGTAAGAGACAGCCCTGTGCATCTAAGGCAATAGGTGGGCTCTCTTCAGGGCTGACCTTCCATCCTAGCTCTGGCGTAAGTGGGAAACTTACCTGTACCTAGTAAGAGGGTGATGCAGTTGCCCTGGGAGCTCAGCTGATTTGTTCATGTTGCTCAGAGGTTGTACCTGTCCATCAGTGGTGGGGTATGAGCTGCAGGGAATGCCAATGCTGGGGGCCATGGTGCTTGCTGGAGGGGGAGAGGACTTAGAAAGGACAGCAAAGAGACCAAACTCCTGTAGTCTTGCAAGCATTTCTTAGAAACTCCCAGGCCAGGGGTGTTCAAGTCTGCCCCCCCCAAATCTCTCAAAGCTCTGTGGGAGTTTCTCAAGATAATTCCAGCTTGCTCACCAGGTCCCAAGGTCCCTGTGGGTAGTTCCACTCATCATTGGCAACCAAATCCCAGTAGAAAACCTGTATTCTATACATCTTCATTACTATTTGCTGAAGAAACAAGTTTTCCCCTAAACAGACAAAACATGGCAGGTTAGCTACTATCTGGCACAGAGATTATGCCACTGCTCATGTGCATGACTTGCATTGGTCCTGTCAAAAATCAGACTGAAGTCTATTTACATGTCAAAGTTAAAAGGACCCAATGATGTATTGTTCTGGTGGTTTCTTTTATGAAAACAGCTTTAAAGCGCTCTTTTTTTTCTTTTTTTTTTAACCTAGAGCTTACTTTAAGTGTGTTCCATTTGGAACTTGGTAGTTTGTGTGAGGGCTACCACTATATCTCTGCTCTCTGAGTCTTGCAATGGCTCTGGGCTAAAAGCAATAACCAACCTCAGAAGAAGATGGAGAAAGGCTTTGTGTCACAGAGTGCACCTAATGAATGGGAAAAATTCCCAGAGACCTCAGGTGGGAACAGCAGCAAGTTGCCTTCTGTCGGGGGGATCTTAGGCCACCTTTCATCAAAGGATGCAAACATTTTTGCATAAAAACAACCAGCAGCCACAAAGCAGGAGATTTCTGTGCATATAGATTTGTTGGCAATACTCCGGTAATCATGAGCAACATTTGAATAACGCTTGAGCCCAGTTTCCCAGCCCGTGAGCAGTGGTCCTGGGTGTTCGGAATGCATACTGCATGTTCTTAGACCCAGACGAGGTGATCTTACCTCAGGGCTACTCCGGAAGTATGGAGGAGCATGCAAAAACCATTTTAAATTATAATAGCTGTTTGTTTTGTTCATCTGTATCAGAAAAAAAATTCTAGCACAGCAAACCTGTGATTTCATGCATTCTATTGTTCAGAATGAGGAGAAAGGAGCTATTTAAACAAAAAGAAAGAGTAAGCTCATTTATTGAAAACATGTCAGTGAAATATACATGGGGTACGTGGGTATAGCAAGTATCACAAGTATGTCATGTGAGTGACTGAAGTTTGGGGAGCGCGGCTTTGTACTGTGTTGCTGTGCTCTGAGCTCCCTGCTCCTGCCTTCTGTTAGAGTGATCAAGGTTTCTGAAGCCCACAGGCAGCCAGAGAATAATAAATATTTGCAGTGCAGTGTCGAGTCAGGATATGGAAAATAATTATTTTTGCCTCACTAACAGCAAAAAATTTTGGCTTCATCTACAAAGTAGGACTAATCAATCCGTGAATTTCAGGTCAAAGGGAACTTTGAGAAAATGTGATGAAGTCCAGCCATCTTACCCACTTCACAGGTGAGGAAACTGAGTCCCAGGGATGAAAGGGACTTGCCTAGGGTTATGCAAAAAGCTAGAAAGCTCTTTATAGATCAAACACAAAAAGCCCAAGTTCCTGGATATGTAACAAATGCCTGTATTTTAAGAAGAAGACAGACCCAGTAGAAAAATGGAAAAAGGGCTTCAAAGAAAATATAAATACCATTAAATATCAGAAAAGATGCTCAACCTCCTTCATAATAAGAGAAATGCAAATTAAAATTATATTGACACATCTGCTTCTAGCAATGATGGACAAGCTTGTATCAGACCAATCACCCTGCTGGGAACAATTAGGAAAACTGGACGAAATATCACAAAAACAACTGTGTGAAGATTTTGGAGAGCTACCAAGGCTCTGGGATCCCAGAGAGAGGGAAGCTTGATATTCAGTAATGCTCTGCCTCTTGTGGAATTTGCTAGATCCAAAGCTGTGGTTGAGAGGCTAAGAAGAACTTTGGCAACACCGGAGGCCTGTGGGTGGGTCTGAAATTTAAGTTCAAGCAGGCTTAGACATAAAGGCCCTATTTGTACACCATGTTCAACCAGGGGACGAAACGAAATGTGGTACTACACCCAACAGAATATTACTTGACTTTCTAAAGGAAAGAATTTCTGATATATAGCATGATGCAGATGAACCTTGAGAACACAATGCTAAGTGAAGTAAACCAGATACATGAAAGTAAACACTGTATGCTTCTGCTTATATTAGATGCCTACAGTAGTCAATTCATAGAGCCAAAAACCATAATGATAGATGTCATCAGGGCTGGAGGAGGTTGGAATGGAGAATTGATATAAATGGGTACCGGGTTTCAGCTGGGGAAGATGAAATTCTAGAGATGGATGACAGTGATGGTGGCACAATAATGTGACTGTACTGACTGTCACTGAGCTGCATACTTAAAAATGGTGCAAATGGCAAATGTCCTGTGTGTTTCAGCACAATTAAACAAATAAGCAAAGACCCAGGTAAACAGTATAAACGTTCATTTGATATCTCAAAGGGCTGTACCTAGGAGGAAGGGAGAAAGAAGTGAATGAGCCCTTTCCAAGACAGCAGACCCGCTTCAGATCATCTTAATTTCTGATTGGATAAATGCAGCTTGAGATCACTGGTGCACCCCGCTTAGCAGAAGTAGAAGTAATTCTTCCCTGGAGGAAGATAGCAACATGCAAACCTCAAATGATTTCGCCTATTATGCCTAATATTCAGCAAAAACTAGAAATATAATAATGGCACAAAAATCAAGGGTAAAATAATACATTAGACATATATTCACAGGGCTCCAGTTATTTGAAGTATAAGAGCTGGACTTTAAAATGACTATAATTAATATACTTGAAAAGTCAGATGACAAGAAGAATTTCAGCAGAGAACCAAAAACTATAAAAAGGAAAATCAAATGGAAATTCTAAAAATGAGAAAAAGGCATGATAAATTTGACAGTAGATGTGCAAGATCTGCACATGTAAAATTTAACACATTGCTGAGAGAAATTAAAGGGGATATAAATAAACAGCAATATATTGTGTTTGTAGATTGGAAGATTCAGTGTGGTTAAGGTGTCAACTCTTCCAAACTGATGTACAAATTCAAGGCCAGATATTTTCGTAGAGATTGACAAGCATATTCTGAAACTTATATGGAAATGTAAAGGATCTAAAATGTTCAAACATTTTGAAAAAGAAGAATAAATCAAGCAATTCATACTACCTTATTTTAAGAATTATTTATTATAAAGCCACCAAGATTGGGTGGTATTGGAATGAAGACAGACATGTAGATCAATGTAGATCAATGGGACAAAAGACAATTCTAGATATGGACTCCAGCAGCAGTTGATATTTTTTTATTTTATTTTTTAATTTTTTGGTGGAACTGGGGATTGAACTCAGGCCCTTGTGCTTGCCAGGGGATTTTTTTTTTAATTTTAAAGAGAAAGAAATTACAGTAGAACAGTTTCAGAACAGGTTAGTGGGAGAGCTACAATGATTAATGCATTGCTTATTGTGTTTGTAGTAGTTATTCAGGATACAAGAGATAGCCATGATATTGTGCCCAAAGTATATTAAACATAAAACTTCCTTTTCAATGAACTAAAACAAACTAGCTATCTAACTATTTTAATTGTCTTGTGTATAAATATACTTTTTCTTTTTGATGAAGATACTAAGGCAGTCATACAGAAACATTTTTCTTTTTGAGAACTATGTCCTGTAATATTTGGATAAATATATGCAAAAACTAAAAAGAAGTTTAAAAGAAACCTTGACCTTACCTCACACTGTACATGAAAATTAAATGGCCTATGATTCTTGAAATTAAAACCTATGATCCTAAACAACTGATCTAGAAAACTGGGCCTATAATCTTTGCAATGGATTACAGACCCATGTGTAAAGACAAAAAAGTATAAAATTTCTAAAAAGGCATTTAGTGGCCTTCTAAAAGGAATTTAGTGGTAATGGTTTCTTAAATATGACAAAAAGCATGAACTATAAAAATGTTGGACCTCATTAAGTTTGAAATGTTTACACTTCAAAAGACAATATTCTGTTTGGCAATGCCTTAAACATACACTTGCCATATGATAGTAATTCTGTTCCTAGAAGAAAAGATATATCCACACAAAGATTCCATGTGAATGTTAACAGCATAATTACTTATGGTACTCCAGATTTTGAAATAATCCAAATGTCCATCAAATGGTAAATACATAAGCACAATATGGTACATCCATACAATAGAATACAACTGAACAAGAAGACATATGAGTTACTGATAAATGATACAGAATATATGTACCTTAAAAACATGCCAGATGAAAGAAGCAAAACACAAAAGAATATATATGGTATGTATATGTTTTTTCTCTTGAACTCACTTTGCAGCCCAGGCTGGTCTTGAACTCATAACAGTCCTCCTGCCTCAGCCTCCCCAAGTGCTGGGATTACAAGCATGTGCCACCATGCCCAGCTTTATATGTTGTTTTTTTTAAATTTTGTTTATTTATTTATTTTGTGTGTGTGTGTGGCCAGCTCAGCCCACCAGGGGGCGGGACTGGCTGGCATGTGGTGCTGGGGGATTGAACCGCGGTCCCTGTGCTTTGCTTAGCTTGTTCTAGGTAGGTGCTTTAGACCACTGAGCCATCTCACCAGCCCTATATGTTTTTATGTATATTAAATTTCTAGAAAAGACAAGATATTGATTATTGCCTGGGTCCCATGTTGAGAGTGAGAAATGACTATAAAGAGACACTAGAGAACTTTTGGGGGGATTATGGGAATGTTTTAAAACTGGAGTGTAGTGGTAGGTCTAAATTAAACTATTCACTAAAAGGTTAATCTGTGTACTTATAATGGACGAATTCTATGATGTGTAAAATATATTTCATAAAGCTCTTAAAATGGGAGGAAAAGAAAATTAAAAAGACAAGCTACCAACTAGGGGAATGTATTTCCAAGCATAATTTGAAAAAGGTCTTATATCTAGAATATATTAAACACTATTACATCTCAACAAGACAAATATCCTAATTTCTAAATAGGCAAAATATTTGTAAAGATACATCACTATTGAAGATCTATGGTTGTCAAATAAGTGTGTGAAAGAACATTCAACAATATTAGTCATTGGGGAAATATAAATTAAAATTATAATAAATCCTATCACACATTCATTTCACTAACAGTAAAAACACTGATGATATCAAGTATTCTGGTGGTTTTGGAGCAACTAGAACTCTCATACAAAGGCTTCCACATGAGCGTTTACAATAACTTTATTTGTATCAGCAAAAAAGGCTTGTAAAAACTCAAAGGCTTGATATCATCATATAGTGGGTAAACAATTGTAGCACAATACAATAGACTATTACTCAGGAAGAAAAAAGGATAGAGTATGAGTGTTGGCGCGTAGCTCGGCAGTATAGTACTTGCCTAGCATGTACAAAGCCCTGAGTTTGATCCCTAGCAATATACAGACATGTGCACACATACAAAAACATACAATGGAAAAGTGATACAACATTAAAGAATCCAAAAATAATTATGCTGAGTTAAAAATAAGGTAACTCCAAAGTAAACACATATTGTTCGATTCTGTTTACATAAACTTCAAATTAATCTATAGTGATATAAAAGAAAATCAATTGTTTAGAGAGAGAAAGGATAAGGAGGGACAGATCAAGAGCACAAGGAAACTTATTCACTATGACAGTGGTTTCACAGGTGAATACATATGTCAAACCTGATCAGAGTTTATATGCAGTTCTTTGAACATCAGTTATGACTCAATGAAGCTGTATAAAGCCGGAACACAATAACAAAATGTGAGAACTAAATAATGGGCTTAGACACCTCTGAAGGGGAAATTTTGGAACTGTAATATAGATTAAATCAGATATACCAGATTGAAGGATGAAAAAAATAAAGCATGGCAATTGCAGAAAAGAATGTGGGATTAATGAGTCATTCTGGAAGGGCTAAAATAATAAAAATTGGAATCCAGAAAGGGAAAGAAAGAGAAGGGAGATAACAGGGTAAAATATAGAGAGGAGAGAATGGCCTAGAATTTTTAAAAACATAAAAAGATGCCATGTCATAAATTTGAACAGAGCAAGAAAAATCATACACACACACATGCGCGTGCACACACACACACACACACACACACATGTTTAAAGCTACTGAAGATCAAAGACAGAGAAAATGTTAAACATAGAGGTAAAATGCGAACTACTTTCAAAGATCACCAACAAGATTGATAGCAGACTTCACAACAGAAATAATGAAATCAAGAAGACATTGGACTGAGAACTTGAAAATACCAGAAGAAAATAATTACCAACCTCAAATTCCATGAAAAATATCCTTCACATAGTGAAAATATATTTTGAGCAAACAAAAGTTATCATTCATTACCAACAGACATGCACTGTAGAAAATCCTAATTTTTCAGGCAGGAGAAAGATAGTCCCAGTTGGAATCATCAAGATGCTGTAGGGCATGAAGAATAACAAAAAAGTGTAAATATGAGCATAGATTAAATTATTAATGATTATATAAAATAGTTAAAATGTCTTTTAGGGGTTCACATAAAGAATTAAATATAAAACAACAGCAGCATAAAAGGTTGGAAAGGAATAAATCTAAGTAAGTATTCTAACTCTGGGAAATGACAGTCAAATTATTAATTCACATTCGAGTTTAACAGGTCAAGGATGGCATTTTAGGCTGATTACCAAAACTAACAAGCTAGTAGAGAAAGAAAATGAAATACAATAAATAATTAATGAAAAAGAAGGTAAAGGACAGGATGGTAGATTTAAGATTAAATGTAGAGCTGAGCATGGTGGCACATGCTTGTAAAGTCAGTACTGGGAGGCAAAGGTCTGAGGATCATAAGCTCAAGACCAGCCTTGGCTACATGGCAAATTCAAGGGCAGCCTGTACTATACAGAAATCCCTTGTCTCAAAACCCACCTCACCACCCCTCAAAATTGTTAATATCAGATAAAAATGGGCCTTAAGACATTACTTAGCTAGATATAATGATAGTTCTCAATGATAAAGGTTAACTCAACTGAGAAAATACAATAAATTTCTATGTCTTATGTACCTAATATGTAAAACAAAAGTAAATTGAACTAAATAGGAAAATAGAGGGATCCACCATCATTATTGTTAAAGAATTTTAGCATAACTCTTTCACTAATGTTCACAACAAACAGATCAAAAAATCAGTGAGGATGCAGATTATTTGAGTAATATGTTTAACCAATTTTTGCCCATGTGACATACAGGATACACTGAACACCACAACTACAGGTACACATTTTTCACATGCACAGGGAACATTCATCAAGTGGGCTACACATACTTACTCCAGCTACTCCAGTGTCTGAGGCAGGAGTATCACAAGTTCCAGGCCTACTTGGGCAACTTAGTGAAGTCCTGTCTAAAAATAAAATTTTAAGACTATGCACATAGCTCAGGGGTAGAGCTGTTGCCTAGCGTGCATGAGGTTCTGAGTTTAATCTTGAGTATTGCAATAAACAAATGAGTGAATGTAAATTGAAATGAACAGTAGGCCTTAAAGTAGGTCTAAATAAATTTCCTAAGATTAAATAGCCTCCTAGTATAGAGAGGTACAGACATGGAGGAAAATAAAACTTTAAAAAGAAGAAAGACTGGAAATGGTATGTGAACCAGCTCTCTGTTACTGTAAAAAAATACCTTTATGAGCTAATTTGGCTCGCAGTTTTGGAGGTTTCAATCATCAGTGGTCAGCTGAGTCATTTCTTAGCCTACGGTGAGGCAGTGCATCTTGGTGGCAGCAGGTGGGAAAACTATTCACCCCAGAGGTGAAGGAGAAGAAGTGTGTGTGGGGGGTGGATTCTAGCACCCTTCCAAGAGCACAGCCTCACTGGCCAGAAGAGCTCCAGAGAGGCACCGCTCCACGTAAAGGTTCTTCTACCTCTCGTAGCTCCCCAGACAAGGGACCAAGCTTTAATACATGGGCCTTCGGAGAACACTCAGCCAAATGACGGCAGTAAGATTGAGAAAGAATATATTTTTCCACCAAAGAAATTTAGAAGGAGAGGAATATTAAGGGTGAAAATTAGGGCTAGAGCTGTAGCTCAGTGACACAGCACATGCTTAGTATGAACAAGGTCCTGGATTCATTTCCAAGCACTGTGTAAAGGAAAACAAAACAAAACTTAATAAAAAACCAATTTACACAATAGGGAGGATCAGTAAAGATGAATTTTTAAAAGGCCTGATAAAAGCTCTTAGAAAGGCTGATTTTTTAAAGAGTATAAGATAAGACACAAATGGCTAACACCAGAAATGGAAAAAATGACATCATCATAAATTCTACCGGTACTGGAGACAAGAGTTATTGTGAATAACTATACAAAAGTAAATTTGAAAATTTAGGTGAACTGAAAAAATTATAGGACAACTTTCCAAAGCTGACAGAAAAAGAAATAGAAAAT
>NW_004524624.1:5798437-5804748 GCF_000260255.1 Octodon degus | reverse complement strand
GTACAGGGTCTCACTGCATAGATTGAACTCATAGTGATCCTCCTGTTTACAGCCTCCCAAGTGCTGGGATTACAGGGGCATGCCACTATGCCCAGTCCCAATCACGACCTCAATGCACCCCAGGGGCGGGGCCAGCAAAGCAGGCGGGTGGATCGAACTCCCGGCTCCTACATCTGCCTAAGCAGGCACTTTAATCCCCTGAGCTATTTGGCTAGCTCTTAAATAAATTGTATTTGTAACTAGACCTCTCCCACGAAGAAAACTCTTGACCAATAGGTCTTTTCCTTTGGGGGGAGGCGTGAAGTTTTGGGGATCAAACCCCAGAGCATTACACATGCTAGGCACACACTGTACCTCTAGCCCTGGCCAACAGGTCTTCATTGAATAATTCCTGCACACATGTAAGGAAGAAATATCACCCACCTTTCACAAAGCTCATCAAATAATTAAATTATTATGTGAAACAATTTAATTATTTAAGAAGAAAATGGAGCAATCCACAATTATTTTGTACAAAGGCAACATAGCCTTCATACCCAAAATTGTTTAGGAAAACTATGAGAAAACCTTTGTTATGAACACGCCAGTCTCCTTCATAGACATATACTCCTAAATAAATTACTAGCAAAACAAATCCCGAAATGGAATCATGCATCACCATGAAATTGGATTTATTCAAGAAATGCAAAGCTGGCTTTAAAAAAAAAAATCAATGTAATTTCCCACACTAATAGATTAAAGAATGAAAGTCACGTGATCATCGCAGTAAATGCAGAAAAAGCAACTGATAAAAATCAACATCCACTTACAATTTTACAAAGGTTTTAGCAAACTAGGAATAAATAGAATCCTCTTTAATATGATAAGGGGCATATTTGAAAAATGAATATCAAACACATACTTGATGAATATTAAAAATCTCTGCCTGAAATTATAGATAAAAATGTCCATTTTCTCTACTTCTCTTCAACATTATAGTAGAGGTTCTGGCCAGTGTAGTAAGGCAAGTAAGTGAAATAAAAAGTAAAATGATTGGAAAGGAAGAAATAAATCTGTCATTATTCATGGATAACATGGTTGTATATGCAGGAAATCCATAAGAAAGTATAGGAATTGACAGCTGCATTTAGTAAGGTCACTTGATACAAGGTCAATATTTCTATAGACCAGTGTGAATTTTAAAATGGAAGTTTTGGGGCTGGAGAGATGGCTCAGTGGTCTAAAGCACCTACTTGAAACAAGCTTGGCAAAGCACAGGGACCTCGGTTCGATCCCCCAGCACTACATGCCAGCCAGCTGCGCCCCCTGGTGGGCTGAGCTGGCCACACACACACACACACACACACACACACACACACACAATAAATAAATGTAATAAATAAAAATAAATAAATATTAAAATGGAAGTTTAAACAAGAGTGACATTTATATGGATATAAAAGTTAAATATCTACGGATAAATTTAACTAAACATGAATAAAACTTCTATGGTGAAATCCACTATATATTATTGAGAAAAATTAAAGAGGAATTAAATAAATGAAGAGATACAACTTTATAAGTTGAAAGACTCAATACTTGCCAGTTCCCCTCGAATTGACCTAGTGTTTCAGTAGTCTCAATTAGAATCTCCACAGGATTTTTTTTTTGTATGTGTGGAAATTGATGGGCTCTTTCTAAATGTTATATAGACATGCAAAACATAAAAATTCCACAACAATCTCAAAGAAGAAAACACAGTGGAACGACTTATAATATCACAACTTAATATAAATCTATTGTCATTAAGAAAATACAAGGGCAGGCCAAATAGCTCAGCGGATTGAACCACCGGCAAGCAGGCACAGGGGCCTGGGTTTGATGCCTGGGCCTGCAGTGCGGGCCCTGCCCCCAGAGCGCTGAGACAGCAATTGAGACTGGGCGTGGTGGTGCCTGCCTGTAATCCCAGCACTTGGGAGGCTGTAAACAGGACAATCACAAGTCCGATATAGTAATGAGACCCTGAATGCCCTGTAGACCCTTCCCTAAAATACAGAGAAAGAGAGAGAGAGAGAGAGAGAGAGAGAAAGAAAATACAATATTGGCTCAAGGATAGGCAAACAAATGGAGACAGAATAAAGCCCAGAAACAGCCAAATATATAAGTGTGAGCTTTTGAAGTTTTACAAAGTTGATATCACAGAGTGGTGGAAGAAAGGTGGTCTGTTCCACCAATGGTGCAGTGTCAGTTGGATATCCACATCACTGGAGAATATCTTCATGACCTTGGACAAGGCAAAGGTTTATTAGACGGGACTCCAGGATGCTAACTTCAAGGGAAATGTTGATAAAGTGAACTACATTAAAATCAAGTTTTTCTGTTCATCAGAAGAAACTATTGAGACAGTAGCAAGTCAAACCTCAGAAGATATAAGTATTTTTGGTATATATCTAAGGACTTCTGCACAGTACATAGTAAGAATTCTATCTACTCAATAAATAAGAGAGGCCTTAACCAAAAGGGGAATGGTGGATTTGATCAGGCATTTCACAAAAGAAACTATAAATATAGGAAAGGAGCTTGTCTTCTTTAGTCATCTGGACAAAGCAAATTCAAACCACATTGAACCAGGCGTAGCAGTGCACACTTATGATCCCAGCTGCCTAGCAGGCTAAAGCAAGAGGGTTACAAAGTTAAGGCCAACCTGAGCAGTTTAGTGAGATCGTATGTCTAACTAAAAAGACCAGGGATGGAGCTCAGCTAGTGTCACATGCATGATGCCTTGAGTTTAATTCCCAGCATCATAAGTAATAATAACCACATTGATGATTATAAACATTAAAACAACTGACATTTCCAAGTGTTCTTGAAGCCCTGGATCTGGCGGAATACTTACCACAGCAAGGGTATAAACTAGAAAAACCACCTTGGAAGATCTATAGCATCCATCCACTAAAGCCCAGTTTATGTAAATCCTATGATCCAGCAAGTCTACATCTAGCAGCACACCCAGAGGTCATGAGAACATATACAACAAATGACATGGATGAGAACCCAAATAGGCATCAAAAGTAGGCTGGATAAGGGGCCAGGGAGATGGCTCAGTGGAATAAGCACTTCCCTGGCAAGCTCAAGGGCCTGAGTTCAAACCCTGGCTCTGCCAAAAAAAAAAAAAAAAGGTTAGATAAATAAATTGCCTTTTGGTAAGCTGCTATATACCAGTGAAAATGAATGGGCAACAACTGTATGCACACAACAAGAATGAAGCTTATAGATGTCATATAGAACTAAATAAGTCTGGATGAGGGCTCATGCTATAAGATTCCACTTCTATAAAGGGTAAAATTAATGCATGGTAATGGAAGTCAAGTCAAACTTGGAAGGAAGGATAGTGACTAGAGGAGGATGAGGAGGGTTTCTATACTTTGTGTTCTATATTTTGCATCTTGGTGCTGTTAATATGTGCTCCATTCACCTTGTGAATATTTGTCAAGTCATACACATGATTTGTGTTCCTTTCTGTAGGTATGTCAGATTTAAATAAAACTTCATCCATAAAAAATTACACTTAGACACCAAAACTGGCAAAGATCCAACTTGGGCAGCATACTGTGCTGAGGGGTGACAGGCAATGTCATATATTACAGGTATGTACTGTCCCACGGAGGGAGAGTCAACAATATATCAAGTTATATATGCCCATATCTATTTTTTTTGGTAGATTTTTTTGTCCAGTTTTGATTTCATAGCAAAATTAAGCAGAAAGTAGGGAGGTTTGACATGTCTCTCATCCCCAGCCACCCCTCCCCTCAACGTCCCAGATCAGTGTGACATATTTGCTCATTGTATTAGTTACTTTCCAAAACTGGGACAAAATTCGGAACATCTGCAACTTAAAAGGAGAAGAAGTTTAATTTGCTTATAGGTTCAAGTCCATGACTGCTAGCTCTAAGGCAGAGATATCACAGTCTTGGGAAGCAAAGTCACACCATTCGTGGCAACCAGGAAGTGTGACAAGAGTACCAGAGCCAGATAAGGGACCAGATATAAATCCTAACGTCATGCTTCCATGACCCACCCAGACATACCTAGAAGCATGGCACACCATCCGTGGGGTCAGGCAACTTGAAACTTTCCTCCAACTACCACATTTCATCTCTTCTTAATTTGCTACCTAAACACATCTCTTTAAACCATGTTTACTTCCCAAATAAAGACACCAGCACGTCATAATTCTACCTAACATAATTAATTCAGCTGTCCCATGTACAACCAGAAATGTAATGACTCCTTCCCCCACAGGCTCAACAGTTCCTTCAATTTTTGAAAGCCCAAGTCTCTTCCAAAACTCAGTATGAACTCTTAGCTGTGAACTTTTGTGGAAGTAAAAAACAAGTGTCATAAACCCAAGGTACAATGGCACAAAGTAAACATTCCCATTCCAAAAGGAAAGAATGAGGGATAGGAAAGAATCAGATCAAACCAAGTCTGAAACCCAGCAGGGCAAGCATTAAGCTGTGTATCGCCATACTGGACTTTTTTTTTTTGTATTAGAGGGAAGGGTCTACAGGGTGTTTAGGGTCTCACTACTAGATCGGACTTGTAGTGATCCACCTGTTTACAGTCTCCCAAGAACTGGGATTACAGGTGCACACACCACCATGCCCAGTCTCAAATGCCGCCTCAGCATGCCCCGGGGGCGGGGCCAGCACAGCGGTCCTGAGGATCGAATCCCTGGCCCCTGCACCTGTTTGCAGGTGCTTTAATCCATTGGGCTATTTGGCCAGCCCTTCCATACTAGACATTTAGGGTACAGAGTGGTAAAATGTGAATTCCAAAGGGCTTAGTTAACTCTATCCCTGTTGCCTTGCTAATTACACAACCTCTCTCGAGTTGGCTTTGTTCGCAACCTGCAGCTATTTTTCAGCTCACATTCCATGTTCCTGGCATCTCCAACTTCCCAAGGTCTCCACAGCACGTTTGGTTTCACTCCCACAGCATCATGTGCTGTTGTCTAAGGAAGTCCTTGTCTGGTCTTCCATGCCTCCCTTAGAAATCCAGATGGAAGCCTCTCTGAACCCATGACTCTTATATTCTGTATGGCAGTAAAGCCAGCACCATGTAGTCCAACTGCCAGTGCAATCCCCATTCCCATCTGAAACCTCACGAGCCTGTCTTCTACTGTTCTTCAATTTCAGCATTCAAGTCTTCTGAGATCTAAGCAGAATTATCTAGCGGGCTCTGGTTATACTGTCTGTGGGAACAGTAGTTGTTCTCCTTTAGACCATGGCTACAGTGGCCTTTGAGTGCCTGGGTAGCTGAGGATAGTGAAAGGAATCTGGGGGGACTGATTCCATAGAAGGCCTCTCTCAAGCAGTGTGCCCAGGGACTCTCTTCTTAAGTGAAAGATTTTACACTTTCACACCTAAGCATGCAATAATTGGGCCCTTACTGATTCCTGAGGCATCTTTCTTCCCATTCCTGGTACAACACATGCAGTTTCTTTTTGATGCCTCTAATCTCTTTTGCAGTCATACTTCCTTTGGGCCCAACTTTATACATGGTTCCTTCTGAGCCAAAATTTAAGTTTTTAAAATTTTTCTACTCTGTTTTTTGCCCTTGATTCTCACTATAAATCTGGCTAAAAGCAGGCAGCAGTATCTATGCACAGCCTGAATGTCATAAAATTTTCTCTGTCACATCAATTAGTCTGCCACCCTTAATCTTGGTCTCTCACAAAGTCTCAAAACATTTGCAAAATGTAGACAAGTTTTTTGCTAGGGCATAACACACTCTAGTCCAACTGCCAGTGGAATCCCTGTTCCTATCTGAAACCGCGCGAGCCCTGCCTTTCCACTGTTTGCTTTCAGCATTCGAGTCTTCTGAGATCTGAGCAGAATTATCTCGCAGGTTCTGGTTATGGCACTTTCAGACTTCTGTAGCCTGCATCTCCAAACCGTCCCAAACTCCTCCTGTAAACTAGTTCCAAAGACTTCTTTTTTTAAAAAATTTATTTATTTGTGTGTGTGTGTGTGTGTGTGTGTGTGTGTGTCCAGCTCAGCCCACCAGGGGGCAGGGCTGGCTGACATGTGGTGCTGGGGGATTGAACCGTGGTCCCTGATGCTTTGCTAAGCTTGTTCTAAGTAGGTGCTTTAGATCACTGAGCCATCTCACCAGCCCCATAAATCTCTGAAGTTTTTTTTTTTTTTTCTTTTTCTCTTTTTTTTTTTTTCTTGCTGGAACCGGGGATTGAACTCAGACCCTTGCACTTGCCAGGGAAGCACTTATTCTACTGAGCCATCTCCCCGGCCCCTCCAAAGTCTTCTAAACCA
>NW_004524624.1:5772903-5798337 GCF_000260255.1 Octodon degus | reverse complement strand
CTACACAGCTCAGACTCATAATGATCCTCCTGCTTCAGCCTCCCCAGCACTGGGATTGCAGGTGTGCGCCATCACTCCTGGTTTTGGTGGCTGGCACAGCACAGCTAGAGTTCTGAGGCTGGCATGGCATGTGATACTGAGGATCGAACTCGGGTCCTTGCACTTTCCAGGCAGGTGCTTAGACCACTGAGCCATCTCCCCAGCCCCAAAAAACTCCACTCCTTGTAACAGTTTTCTGTATTAGTCATTTTCCCATTGCTGAAACAAAACATGAGACACCTGCAATTTAAAGAAGAGGTGCAATTTGCACATGGTTTCAGTCCATGACTGGCTGGCTTCCAGGCAGATACATCAAGGTGGAGAATAGCTGCTTAGTTCACAGCAGCCAGGAAGCAGAGCAGAACAGGAGCGCCAGAGCAGGAGGGCCGAGGACCAGCCACAGACTCCACGCCTGTGCCTCCTCCGCCCACCCTAGACACACCTAGAAAATCCTTGGACAAACCAGTCTAACTGCCACATCCATGAGTCAGCACTGACAGCATTGCTAACCAGAGTCCACAGTTTACTTTAGGCTTCGCTCTGTGTAGTACATTCTATGCTTTTTAAAAATTAATAAACCTCATTTTCTAGAGCAAATTCAGATTTGCAGATGAATGTACAGCAAGTTCTTGTGTATCATACTTTGCCCTTTCTATGTCCCCGCACACACGCAGCCTCCCATATCAATATCCACCACCAAAAGGGTGCATTTGTTACAATCAACGAGCACAACGTTACCAGCAAAGTCTATGGTTTACATTAGGGTCACTCTTCATGTGCATCTTATGGGTTTAGACGAATGCATAACAGCACATGTGCATCATTGTAGTATCATACAGGACTTCTATTGTCCTAAAATCTTTCTTTGCATCACCTATTTACCCTTCCCTCACTTCCCCCCAACCTTTTATTTTGGGGTGAACTTTTATTTGTCTCAAAATATGCCGAACATAATTTTTATCACCTCAGCTGTTGTTAAGTATATGGCACTCCGCACATTCACATCGTTGCGCAGCCATCTCCACCATCATTTCCAAAACTCTTCTCCTCTTTCAAAACTGAAATTCTGTTCCCACTGAGCAATAGCTCCCCGTACCCTCTGTAATGGTTGATTGATTGTGCTAAGTTGAGAAGTTTAGAAGCTTAATTAAATCAGCTCAGCAATTCTATACGCCAAGGCAGCTCATCGCCTGGCCTGGACGATATAAAGGGGAAAAGAGGAAGGACAAATGTGCCTGTGTTCTTTGGAGGAGCTTGTCTTCACCTCCAGTTAGGCCCTGTCTCCTGGCTTCCCGCACAGACTCTTTGGCTGTGGCTTTAGCCTTCCCCTGTAGATTCTTCAGCCTTCTACTGCAGACTCATCGGCCTCCTGATACAGACTTGCACAGACACTGTGGTGAACTCGACCTTAGACTGAAATGTTCAGTCTGCAGTGTGCAGGCGTCCTCTGCACTCCTCATCCAGTGCTGTGGCCGACCAGCGTAAGATGATCTTGCAATTTCTTATACATTTGTACATCTTGTGTTATACCCGTCTCTCTAATAAGTTTCTTTTCTCTCTCTCTTCTTTCTTTTCTTTTTTCTTCTTTCTTTTGGAGTACCAGGGATAGAACTCAGGACCTTGTGTTTGTCAGGCAAGCACTGATTCCACTGAGCTATCTCCCTGGCCTCTCTAGTAAGTTTCTTTTCTTTTCTTTTCTCTTTCTGGTACCAGGGATCAAACACAGGACTTTGTGCTTTCCAGGCAGGGGCTTATGCTGCTGAGCTATCTCCTGGGCCCCTGACTGATATATCGTTATCCCTCCAGTCCCCTCACCACTTTTTGTCCCTATGAACTTAGTGAAGTCATATAGTATCTTTGCTTTCATTTCAGGCTTATTTCACTTAGCAAAATGTCCCTACAGCTTAGCAGTCTAAGTGGCTGCCTGGCAAATGCAAAGACCGGGGTTCAATCCCCAGTACCACCTGTCATGCTGGCCCTGCCCTGGGCTCACCGAGCTGGCCACTGAAACGGGGCATGATGATGCACACCTGTAATCTCAGCGCTGGGGGGACTGAGACAGGAGGATTACTGCAAGTTTAAGCTGTGTAGTAAGATCCTGTACCAAACATATAAACTTAAAAAAAGTTCCCAGGATTTACCCATCCTTTAATATGTATTAGAATTTTTTTCTGTTTTAAAGGCTGAATAATATTCCATATATGTATCACCACATTTTGGGTCAAAAAATAGATACCAGGCTCACTTTCACTCTTTGGCTATTGTGAATAATGTTGCTAAGGATATGAGCTCACGAATACCTTCTTGAGATTTTGCTTTCAGTCCTTTTGGGTAAATCACCAAAGTGAAATTACTAGATCATATTATAATTCTATTTTTTTTTTTTTGAGGTTCTGCCATACTGTGTTCCGTAGCAGCTGCATCTTTTGCATCCCTCCAACAGTGCACGCGGGTTCCAATTCCTCTACAGTCTTGCCAACATGTTATTTTCTGCGTTTTTTTTTAACTTTATTTTTTTAAGAGCAGTTTTAGGTTCACAACAAAATTGAGATATTTTCAAAAATGTCCTATATCTCTTCTTCCCACCATATGCACAGACTCCCCCAGTCTCAACATCATCCGTTAGAGTGGTGCATTCATTACAATTAATGAAGCTACAATGACACAGCTTTAGCACTTAAGATCTCTAGTTTATTTACATTCAGGGTCACTCTTTGTGTTGTACATTCTGTGAATTTGGACAAATGTGTAATGACATGTGCCACAATGGTAGCGTCATACAGAAGAGTTTCACTGTAATGAAAAGCCTATATGTTCTGCCTACTCATTTCTCCCTCCCCCTGCCCCGGGGCAACCACTGATCTTTTACTGTATCCCTAGCTTTGATTTTTACAGACTGTCATAGAGTTGGAATCATGCATTATATAGCCTTTTTACATTGGCTTCGTTCACGTAGCAGTAGGCATTTAAGGCTCCTTCATGTTTTTTTAATGGCTTGATAACTCATTTCTTTTTAGTGCTAAATAATAGTCCATTGTTTGGATGTACTACCAGTTATTTATCCATTCATCTATTGAAGAACATTAATGCTGTACTTGGATGCTTCCAAGTTCTCACAATTATGAATAAAACTGTTGTACAATTGATGTTTAAAGTGGTTGTTAATATAGTTAGATTAATATCTACCATATTTGTTACTGTTTTCTATTCATTGCCCTTGTTCTTTGTTCCTATTTTTATCTTCTACTGTTTTTCTGTCTTTTGTGTTCTTAATTGAGCATTTTATCTGATTTCATTTTCTCTCCTTAAGTAATATATCAATTATATTTCTCTTAAAAAATTTTTTGGGGGTTGCCACAGGGTTTGCATTACACACTTAGAACTAACCAAGGTCCACTTTCAAGTAACATTATAATGAATTATAGTAGTATTAATATCTTATAATAATGGAGTATTTCCAATTCCTCTCTCCTTTTTTTTTTTTTTAAATTTTATTTATTTATGTGTGTGTGTGTGTGTGTGTGTGTGGCCAGTTCAGCCCGCGAGGGGGCGGGGCTGGCTGGCACGTGGTGCTGGGGGACTGAACCACGGTCCCTGTGCTTTGCTAAGCTTGCTCCAAGTAGGTGCCTTAGACCACTGATCCATCTCACCAGCCCCTCCCCTCTCCTTTATCATGCTGTCCTTCATGTTACTTATTTATAAGCTACAAACACCAATTACACTTGTCCTATTGTTATTATTTATTTATTTTTTGTGGAACCTGGGGTTGAACTCAGGCCCTTGCGCTTTCCAGGGAAGTGCATATTCCACTGAGCCATCTCCCTGGCCCCTGCCTATTATAATTTTGATCAAAATTTTATCTATTAAATCAATTAAGAAATAAGTTTATTTTACCTTCATTAATTCCTTCCATACTTTCTTCCTTTATACAGATTCAAATCTCTGATATACATCATTTTTTCTTTCCTCTAAAGAATTTCTCTCAATATTTCTTGCAAGGCAGATTTAATAACAACAAATTCCTTCAATTTTTGTTTGCCTAAAAAAAGTCTTTATTTGACCTCCACTTCTACAAGTTACCAGGGATTGAACTCAGGACCCCGTGCTTACCAGGCAAGCACTTATTCTACTGACCTATCTCCCCAGCCCAAGTTCTCCCTCTCTCTACTTCTTTCAAAATTTTTTGCATCTCAGAATTTCTATTATTTGAATATGACATACTAAGGGATAGCTCTTTTGGCATTTATTCTGCTTGATGTTCTCTGAGCTTCCTGGATCTGCTGTTTGAGGTCTAATATTAATCTTAGGAAATTCTCAGTCTTTATTGTTTCAAATATTTTTTTCTGATATTTTCTTTTTCTCTCTCTGCATTACTACTATGTATACGCACATCTTTTGTAGTTATCTCCATCACTTCTCAGCCTTTTAGCTAAGATCAAGTGTAATTCTCTCCAAATTCTTGAGTGTGCTGTTCCAGTTTTCCTCTCTGTCTTTTTCTTCTTTCACTTTCACTTTTGGAAGCATTTAGTGACATATTTTCAAGCTGTTTCCTCAGACATGTGAGTCCACGGATGAGTCCATCAAAGGCAGTTTTCATTCCAATCCCAATACTTTCAATTTCTTTTTTTCCTTTTCATTTTCATGTATTTGGTACAGGGTCTCACTACACAGCTCAGACTTGTAGTAATCCTCCTGTTTTCAGCCTCCCCAGTGCTAGGATTACTGGCATGGGACACCATGCCTGGACTCAGTTGCCAGCTCAGCGCCCCTGGGGGTGGGTGGCAGCATGGCATGTGGGACCTGGGATGGAACCCTGGTCCCTGCGCTTGCCAAAGCAGGTGCTTAGTCCACTGAGCTATCTTGCCAGCCCTAACACTTTCAATTTCTAAAATTTCTATTTTGATTCTTGCTTAGAGTTTCCATCTGTTTACATTATTCATCTGTTTTTGTACGCCTACTTTTTCCATTATAACCTGTTGTGGTTTCTATCTAAAATGTTTCCCAACATTCTCATAAGTGTGGAAGGTTATTGGACTGTGGTGTACCTTATTCATTAGCAGATTTGTCCACTGATGAGTACAGTAGTTGAACATGCTGTTAGGGGGTACAGCCTGGTTGGAAGTGGGTTACTGGGGGTGTGAACTGAAAGGGTATGTTCTTATCCTCTCTCTCTGTCTCTGTCTCTCTGTCTCTCTGTCTCTCTCTGTCTCTCTGTCTCTGTCTCTGTCTCCGTCTCTCTCTCCTTACTGGCTGTTGTGGGATGAGCAATTGTACAATTGTCCTTTCTATACCCTTTCTGCCTTGGAGCCAGTTGACTATGGACTTAATCTTCAAAAAACTACAAACCAGGGGCCGGGAAGATGGCTCAGTAGAATAAGTGCTTCCTTGGCAAGCGCAAAGGTCTGAGTTCAATCCCTGGTTCCACAAAACAAACAAACAACACTAAATTGTTAGTGTTGGGTATTTTATCCCAGAGATGAGAAAGTGACTAAGACAAAGCCCTTTGCCTGTTAGTCATAGGTAATCTCTGTATGTCCTTGCCTATCTCTCTGTTTATAAATAGAACTCTCCACATTTTAGGTGAAGGTATTCTGATCTGGTAATGCCAATATTCCTTCCAAACTTAGATCTCATCTGTTCTTTTTCTTCAAACTGTGTGGTTTTTTTTTTTTTTTTTTTTTTTGTTGTTTGTTTTTTTTTTTTTTGGTTGCTTTTGTACAGCAATCTGCTCATGATATATTGAACAGAAGGGACTACTGCAGATAAGTAGCAATGTGATGGTGAGGTGTGGCGGACAGGGAAGTGTTGTGTGGTCCTGGGGCTAAGTCTTGATCTTATAGTCAGCACAGGTTCCTAGGCTATGACCTTTTGGATGTTTCAGTTAAATTTAAATAAATTTGCCCTAAATTGGCCTCCATACTTGAGTGATAATATTTGGCCAAGAGCGACCTCCGTATATAGTAAACTGCAGCTTAGCTGAATGTGCAAGCACTTTGTAGCTTAAGCATACTCACTCCAGTAACCAAGAGACTAAGCCTCAGCCGATCATAGCACTTGAGCCCTCATCCAATTCCAAGCTGGCTCCCAAATAAGGCAAAGGCCAATCAGATTATCACTTCTTCTTCTTCTTCTTCTTCTTCTTCTTCTTCTTCTTCTTTTTTTTTTTTGGTTATAAATAGAACTTCCTACACTGTAGGTAAGGACATTCTGAGTTTTCAGTCTGGAATACTGCCCAGTTCCAGAACCTTTTTTTTGCTCAAGTAAACTTTATTAAATTTAACTCACTCACATTTTTCTTTAACATCTTTCCATTATTCCAACCTCTCACCTCCTCCTCTCTGGTGGGACACGAGGAGCGCTTTGGCTGCAGCAGAATGTTGCTAGGCCTTATGCCATAGGCTGGAGGGAACTGCAGTTGCCTATGTCCCTCCCCTCAGGTCAGTTAGGCTCTGGTAAAATAGTTTCTCTTGAGAGTAGGTTCTAATTCAACACAAGACATGTTTAAAAATGCTATTCCCTCTCCCAGCGGGAGGCCCAGGGAGATTTTTCTCTGATCTTCACTTTGAGAAGCTGATAGAGAGGCAAGAGGTAAAACTCACAAATGTTAGGATATCCCTAAGACTGGTGCCCTGGAGTTTTAGCCACCAAAACTGTTCACACTGAGCCTCCAGAAGTGATAGTCTACATTTTCCTGTCCCAGAATGATTGTTCCTGAAGTTTCTGCTTTGATAAATCATGACTATATCTACCCGTCTGTCTCTCCTATTTGGGTCAATAGTTTGCCCTCTGCCCTCTCTCTGATAGATCTAAGAAGAGTTGCTGCTTTTCAATTTGTCAAGGTTTTTTCTTATTGTATAGATATAGAGATGAATTCCAAGTTCCTCAATGGACGATATCAGATGGGCAGTGCCACTTCTTTTTATAATTCTTTTTTTATTATGGATGTTTTCAAACATGCATAGGAGTAGAAAGAATCGTACAGTGAATTCCCACATACCAATCAACTTCAGCTTTTAGAAATGTTCAGCAGCACTTGTCTTATCCTTTCCTTCTCCTGTACACATGCTTTTTATTTTCAACAAATGTAGTTTATTCTCTGACCAACAATTTCACTTCTAGGAATTTACCTTAGAGATATATATGCATGTGAGAAAAATGACTTATGTCTAAGGTTATTTATTGCAGAATTGCTTGGAACAGTAAGAGATTGGAAACAATATGAATGTCCATCAACAGAGGGCTGGTTAGATACACCATGAAACACCTATGAGTTTGATAACTACCCAGATGTGGAAGTGACTGGGGAACCGTATTATGCATCAAAATGGAATATTCTCCAGAACATATTGTGAGGGAAAAACAAAACAAGAACTAAAAGGTGCATCTAGCATACTGCCATTTATGAAACAAAGAAGAAATATAGTGATGTGAACATGTTTTCTCATGGGTGCATAAAATATATCTGGCAGGATAAAACAAGACATAGATAATGCCAGTTACCTTCGCAGAGGAGAGCTGATGCCCTGGAGACAGTGGCATGAGGGAGACTCTCACGATCTATGCTGTCCTGCCTTTTGATTCAGGGACATTCGTTACTGAGTGAGGGAATAAATAAATATATTTTAAAAGAAAGGAAAGAAATACTTTCTATAGCTTGCGTTTGGTAGATAGGGATTTACTAAGTACCTAAGCCACTTCCGGGCTAACTTCATTATCATTTATGCCCAAACACCCCTATGAGGTGGGTGGCTCATGCCCATTTCACAGATGAGTGGACTGAGCGATGAGAACTGAGAGCGAGGAGCTTCCCTGAGACAAGCTGCAACTTGGAAATGGCAAAACTGACCTGGAGCCGGGGCTGACCCAGCTGGTGCCCCAGTGGGATGCACACAAAATCAGCTAGACTTGTTGCATTCCAGTGTCAAGAGCAAATCGGAATCGTGAATCCTTAGCATGGACTCTGGTTACTTTCCCAGAAGTAAAGCCTACTATGAAGCCCAGGCTGGTGACACCTTCAAGTTCATTGGCTTGAGGGGCAGAATCACCTGGTTGCTTCCCCTGGGATTTTAATGGCTGGATGAATCCTAGCACCTCACTTTCCTCACCTCTGAAAACACAATCCAATTTAATTTAGGTAGAAAAAATTGCACCACAGCCGTAACACTCAGTTTATCCCTTGAAATGCAATCAGGCTGAAGGAAAGAATTAATTTTTAATTCCATCTTAATTACTCAGAGAAATAATCTATTGGCAGAACCTGGCCCCAGGATGCCCCTACCTGCTCACCGCCTGCCACCACCAGCACCTGAGGCTCACTCCAGGTGCTACTTGGAGCAGGCCGGGGCAGGGGCTGGGGCTGGGGCTTCACACAGGCCTCCTTTACAAAGGAGAACAGGGCACTGAAGAAATTAATGCATTATCTCACTCGTTCGTTTTCCTTCTGAAAGAGCTCAGATTTCCTGCATTGAGCCCCTAATGGTACTGCTGAAATGTACAAGAGGGAATGTGCCAGTTCATCTGTGACCCTAGATTGGACATGGGGACTACTTCCTCCTCATCATTATGAATTTGTTAAGCAAATATTAATTGAGCACTTTCTATGAGCTAGCTACTTTTGTGAACACCAGGGACCCCACAACCAGGTCTCTGCCCTCATGGAATTGATGTTCTGGTTGGGGAAGACAGATAGTAAACCAGTAAGCAATGAAGTAGAATAATCTCAACTGGTGCTAAATCCTGTGTAGGTAAGAACAGACAAACAAATCTAGAGCAGTGCCTTGGAGAGTGATGGACCAAGATTTCCCCTAGCACACAGGGAGTCAGAGATGGTCTTTTCATGAAGGGGACATTTTTGGATGAGGTCTAGGAAGAACATCCCAAGCAAGAGGCACAGGAAGTGAAAAGAGCTTGTGGCAGGGCCAAGAATACCTACCTGTCCAAGGAATGGAAAGGTCAGTGTCGCCTAAGGGGGTGAATGGGGAGAGGGCAGGAGATGAGGGCTTTGTACTGTGTTTTTCTATCAGAGGAGGACAATGTGAGCCCACAGGTACCCACGCTAAGCACTCGCTGGGTGCATGCTGAAGAAACAGCGCCCTCTGAGTTGATGGCATTTGGGAATCGCTTGCTGTCTTTTTGTCCCTTCCCTGCTGCCAAGAAAATTCAAACAACTGCTAATGTCCAGGAAGCCGCCTTTGGCCAGCCCTCACCAACACTGTTTTTATGTGCTAACAACTCTTAATGAATATCCTAATGAGTCACTAAAAATGGCATCACTGGGTTGAGAACAGAACGGTCTGCAGAAGGAAGTGTCCAAAACAACCAGGCGACTGCCAGGGAGCAGCCACTGCCCCCTGCAGCCTGTGTTGGGCAGGCCCCTGTCTTTCCCAAGCAAGCAGGAGTCCTTTTCCTGCTCCCATCTCCCTGAGAGACTGTGAACCCACCCTCCAGGGACAATGCCTTGGGCTGCTGTCTTATGACCCTCATGAGGCTGTTAGTTTAAGAATGGAGAAAAATGAAAGGAAAAAAAGTACGTGCTTGGACCTAAAAGCAAAGTGAAGACATAGCTTGAGGCTGGCCAAGAATTTAAGGCACTAAGACACTCGACAAACTTCTATAAAGAGGTCCATAGGCTAAGTCTGACACAAGTGTGCTTTATGCGTCCTACACAGCAACCCAAAAAAATTTGTATCAGTTTCCTACATGAAATTGATGGGAGAGTTTATGTAAATATTTGGTTGATCACTTTCTCCCACAAAGCCAGAAGCTCTGGCAACCAGGGGCCACATTCCAGAGTAGCCAGCCTGGGCTGTGTCAGCCGGACCACAGGCCCCACCCACCACGGGCTCCCCATCAAGACGCTGTGCGATTTGCCCAGCTGACTTTCTTGTTGGAGATTTAAGAAGTAAGGAATATATTTCTTCAGTCTTTCTTTCTCAAAAGTAAGTGAACAAAACAGATCAAGAGAAAAAAAAAAAAAGATGGAAAAGAGATTATTTCTTACAGAAGGGGAAACAACTCCAACGTACTTAATATGCAAGCCGAGTATGTCTGCCTCCGAAGAACCCAGCCTGAGACGGCACAGTACACAGGCATCAGCTTGCTCTTTGTGGCCTTCAGTGTCGCCGGGGAAGATTTTGGTCTCTTCTTTAGGTATTGTCACTTCTATGGTGGAGGCTATTTCCACTGCATGGACAACACCAGAAAGTATGTTTGCACAACCAGGATGTAAGTGTGTAACCAGCTTTGAGTACACTTCAACATTATGAAGATCTGGAGTCATTCTCTTAGTGAGTAAGTTACTCTCTGCCTTTGAATGTGGATCAAAACCCCTTTAACACACTCTTCCCAACAGCTTCCTTGGGCACAGCTGCGAAAGGCATTGGAGACCAGACTGTCTCCTGGGGAGCTGGAAATTCTGTTCTGACCTGGCAGAAGAGCACAATGTGGTCTAGTGAGGTGATGGATTCAAAAGACCCATTTAAGGTGCTTGAAAAATTGAGCATCTAGGTAACTTACTGTTTGTGGTTTGAAGAAACAGTTAACGTGTAGTTAGAGGAAAGAAGTCCAACTCTTCAGTAAGGCTTGTCACACAAACTGGTCCCCTACTCACCCAGGCCTCTTGGTTCCTTGGCTTCCTTTCCCAGAGGCTGCTAACGTCCCATGGAGCTGAAATCTAAGGCAGATACAATGGTGACCCCTAAGAGATGCCACCACGTCGTAATCTCCACTACCTTTGATTGTGGTCTTACTCGGAAAAAGTCTGCAGACATAATGAAGTAAGAATCCTGAAATGAGGAAATTATCCTGGCTTGTCTGGGTGGGCCCTGAATCCAGTGACAATATCCTTATAAAATAAGACATAACACCAAGAGAAAACAACACTCAGAAACACTGCTGTGTTTGGATTCGAAATGTTTCCCAAAGGCCTACTTCGTACTAAAAGCTTGGTCCCCAGGGCAGTTCTATGAGTGGTGGCAGAACCTTTAAAGGATGGGGTCTGGTAGGAGGTCTTTAAGTGACCAGGCTTGTGCCCTTGCAGTGGGCTGTGGCCCACTGGCCCTTCCTCACTCTCACTTGTTTCCAGGTCAGGAGGTGAATGGTTTTGCTCTGCTGCACAGTCTTGCCCCAATTCGTTGACTCCCCACAGGCCCAAAACAGTGGGGCCCACAGATTGTGGGCCGAAATCTCCAGGACTGAGCTGTTTATCCCTCAAAGCTGATAATCTCAGGTATTTTGCAATAGTGGTCAAAATCTAATGCAAACAGAGATGAGAGTGATGTGGCCATACGTTGGAAAGTACCAGCAGCAGCCGGAGGCCAGAAGAGGAAATGGATGGACTCTCCCTGTATTAGGGTTCTTCAGAGGAATAGAACCAGGACACACATGCACACTTGTGTACATGCATGCACACACACACGTATGTACATACAAGTTAGCTCATATCTTGAGATTTGCAGGGTGAGTCAGTAGGCTAAAGACCCAGGAGCTGGAGAGCTCTTGTTCAAAGCCAGCAAGCTCCACATCCTGGAAGAGCCAGTGCTTTAGTCTGAGCCTGCAGGTAGAAAAAACAAAAATCAAAGCACCAATGTCTCAGTTTGCAGCGGTAGAGTAAGAAAGGCCTTTGCTTACTTGCGGGGAGGGTAGCATTTCGCTCCACTCAGGTCCTGATGGATGGTTGAGGCCCACCCATATTATCTGAAATCTGCTCACCTCAGTCTATCAATTCAAATGTCTAGCACATCCCAAAGCACCCCACAGAAACATCCAGGGTAGTCTGACCAAATATTCAGGCATCCCGTGCCCCAGTTCAATAGACATGTAAAGTTAACCATGGTATTGCCCTGAGTCCTCCGGATGGCATGTGGCTCTGTGGATGCTTTGATTTTAGATTTCTGGCCTCCAGAGCTGTGAAAAAATAAATTTATGTTATTTTAAGCATCCAAGTTTACAGTAACTTTTTATGGCAGCCACAGGAACCTAATACCGAGCTCCTGCTCATAGCTCTGCGTTCATGCTCCTCATCTTCGGCATGCACGATATGCGCTGTGTCCAGTGTCTTTTCACTCACTTTTTTCATTTAACAGTGTTATCTGAAAATCTTTCCTGTACACATCTGCCGCTATCTTTTTTCTGCATACATAGTATTCCACCCCATGGATGTTCTGTTAATGTGTCTACTCTGTTCCTTGCCAGCAGTACCAGGGTGGTTTGCAGTATTCCACTCTTTGGGTTTCTATTAATGGATCTACTCGCTCCCTTACTGATGATAGTGTCCTTTTCCAGTCTTTTGCGACCATAGACAACATTGCAGAGGGAATTTTTCCTGTGCAGGCACACCTATGAGACAAATTCCTGCAAGTGGAATTGCCATCTCGGAGTGTGTATGCCTTTCACATTCGTAAAGGCATTGCCAAATTGCCCTCTGAGGAGGTTATACCATGGATTCCTTTTTTAAAAGTACATTTTTTCCTCATTATAAAAGTAATCTTTTAGTAGAATTCTTAAGTGTGATTTGATTACACCCTGTAACCAAAATCTTTTCTAGCAGAACATAGTCAATGGGAAAATAACATCAATTACCTGAAATTTTCTTGCCAGCCTGGCTCAATTGCCCCCTTCCTGTTAAAGGGGGGCTCGGATTCAGGTCTGTTTTTCCTCTGGCTGGCCTCTGTCAGGGGGTCAGAGGCAGGGCAGGAAGCTGCCCTTGGGTATGGGCCGGCCCTTTGAAAGGTGCCCTACACCAGTGACTAATCCCAAACCGGCACACCTCTCAATCCTCAGGTTCCCTCTCTGCAAAGAAAAGGATGGGAGACAGAAAGTTACTTCCCCATCTGGAGAGTCTTGTATTCCATGTTGCTGTCCAATTTGTCCCTGTTCCTTGTGTTCTGGACTAGCCTTCGGCTTAGAGAAAAGCTACCTCACTCTCTTTGTCCAGAGAAGGGCCGGCTGCTCCTTGAGTACCAACCAGATCCCATCCTTCCCTCAGGCAAAGGAAGCTCTGTCCTCAGCCCTGGGCTTGGATCAGCAGCCAAACATCCGGATGGACCCCCTGTGGTGCACCCCCCCCAGCTCCCCATGGTGGGTTTAGGGCGGAGAGGCCCCAACAGGCCAGCCTGTTCAGGTCCTTACTTTAAATGCAGACAGATCCAGGGTCGGGCGCAGCTCAGCTCCTGTGCCTAGCATGCGCTCCTCCCTGGGTTCTACCCTTGGCACTGCAGCCGAGGGAGGAAACTCAGAACGCAGAGTCAGAGAATGAGGCAACTCCTCCAAGACCATGGCCACAATGACCACCAGTCTGCTGCTGCTGAAAGGGGTGGAGCTCTCCCTCTGAGACAAAGGCCAGAGTGTGGCCCTACCTTCCTTGGCCCTACTTCCTCTTCCACCCCATGTCCCAGCACTCCTTGCCTCATCTAATGGCATGGAGTGTTCAGGAGAATTGTGTGTTTGCTTGTTGCAACCCCTCATTAATCCCCGTCCCCACCCCCTACAGCCCCAGGATGGACCTCAATACCAGTCCATGCTCATGCCAACCCCTTCCCTCCTCAGTTTTGCCCAGTCAATTCTTGCTCATTTTTATGACTCAGCTGTGTATTTCTAGAAACATAATTTTGTTGAATGAATGAGCAAACTAGATGCTAGGTGACAGTCACTGCCCTGAAACAGGAAGACTCCTAGGTTAGACCAGAAGAACTGAAGCTTTGCTATTTATGATTTATGTACCATTGGGCAACCTCTTAACTTCACAAGGCCTTGGATTCCTTGCCTGTAAAACAGTTTGCTTTGGCTGATGATCGGTCAGCTGTTGCTCTATAATGAGCCCCTGTGGACTCTTGGGGCAGGTACGGCATGCATGAGTGTCGCTGGCTGAGGCACATGCAAGTTGTCTGGGTGCTGCTGAACCCTCTCAGGCTGCCCTGAGAGGTCAACAGAGCTGGGCTTTGTCCCACGTGCTTCTCATTTTCCTTGGTGTCTTAGTCATTGCTTATGCCTGACACTCAGAAGCCTAAAGAGAAGACAAGTTTCCTTTAGTTAGTTCATGTTTCAGTCCATAAGTCAGCTGGCTCCAAGGCAGGATGGCCTGGCAGAGACGCCTGACAGAGGAAAGCTGCTGCTAGCACAGTGGGTGGGAAGTGGAGCAAGAGAAGGAAGGTATCTGGGAGGGAGCTGGACTCTTCCAGCCACACCCTCAGGGGGCTGGCTCTGGTCGCTGCTTCCTAACACATTTAGCTATAAACTCATCACTCTGAGGATAGCACAATCCCACTGATGAGCACAGGAGGCTTTGGGAAGATGTCGACATATAAACCATACACTTGGGTCAGTGCCAGATCATGTCTTATGGCTAAGCTCCAAGTTCAAGGTCAGAGGGAGCCCTAAGCTCCTCAACAGAGGGTCTACAAGGAGGGGTTACAGTGGTGGGCGACAGGTCTGGTCCAATCAATCAGCCCCAGCCTCCCTGCCTCTGAGATGATGTCCCCAGCCATCCCCCTATAAGCACTTCTCCTCTTGTCCCCCCTCCTGTTGAAAGTCTCCATTCTTCCCTGTCAGCCTGGATCCCAGTCTCTTCCCATAGAACTCCTGTGAGCACAATGTCGTCTCTTCTCCCCCATCTCAGCATGCAGTTTTCACCCTGTACAAAACCTCCACTAAAATTTGCTCCCTCCTTCAGCAAATCACAACCGCCTACTTGTTCTCTCAAGTCTGAAACCTGGGCATTAGCCTCCCCCCACCCCCTTTGAGATGCATCAGGCCCTGCAGACTCCTATCCCAGCTCCCTCTAGACCCTGCCACCTCCTTTCTAGTCCCACCATCCCTGCCCCAGCTTCCTCAGACCCCTGTCCTTCCAAAGGCATCCCTGGTGCTGTCCTCTGCATGTTCCTTGTAACAGACAGATCTGATTGTGCCAGCAAGGCTTTGCTGCATGCTCACAGCTGACACAAGGGCCAGGCAGATGTGAAGTGGTGAAGGCACTGGGTGAGTGTCAAGGGTTAAGCTGTGTCCCCTCCAAAGACATAGGTTCTCACATTGTGACCTTATGTAAACACAGAGTATTTATAGAGGTAATCAGGGACAAATGAAGTCACTGGGGTGGTCCTAATCTAATATGACTGATGTCCTTTAAGAAGGGGAAATTTGGATATAGAGATACCACAGAGGGCAGATCCCATGAAGACATAAAGAGAATGCCATCTAAAAAACGCCCAAGGCTGGCTCAGGCAGGAGGAGAGGCCTGGAACAGACTGACCCCACAGCCCTCTGAAGGAAGCAGCCCTTGATCTTGAACTTTTAGCCTTCCTAACTGTGAAACAGTATGCTTCTGTTGCTCGAGTCACCTGTTTTGTGCTACTCTGTTATGAGACAGTCCTAGAAGGAAAGGGAAAACATCAAAGGGAACATCAGCACTGCAGGGGGCAAACAGTTCCCACAGGACAGGGATTGGCTGGGACCCATTAACTGGCAAGCATGCGACCTGATGTAAGTGGACTCTGGTTGCTGTACAGGATTGCAAGCCTGATTACCCTGAGTTTGGGAATCCTTTAAGGAACCTGGAAATTCAGATTTTTTTTTTTTTTTTTTTTTTGCGGAACTGGGGATTGAACTCAGGTCCTACGCCTGCCAGGGAAGCACTTATTCCACTGAGCAATCTCCCCGGCCCCTTGAAATTCAGATTTTTATGTCAGAATGTCTCATCTTTTAATTTTGACCTTAGCAGCATTGTGGGTCCTACTGTGGGAACACATTCATCTGTCTGTTAGATGCATTTTCACACAGAACCAACTCAGAAAAAGCAATGTTCTGGGACAGCATGGAAAATGCATGAAGACATGGCTTCCCAGGGGACCCCTTTGTCACTCATCTCGGCAGTCATCCTTGCTATGGCCTCCTTGGGGGTGGAACACACTTCCTCACACCTTTGCTTTGCACCTACCAGAGGACTTACTGGTAGGTGGGTGGAAGGGACAGTGCCAAAGCAAACTCAGGAGTACTCTGCATTGTCCTGCGCCTGTGTCATTGCCTGGGAAGATCCTACCCTGCTGACCCACTGGTCCAAGGAAGATGAAGCTCATGAAGCTGGGCCACACAGACAACCCACAACAGGTGAGGTGCTCAGCATCCCAGCCCAGTCCAACTGGCCTTCAGCTGATGCATGTGTGAAGAGAAAGAGTTATAGCTGGAAGCCACTGAGTCTTTGGTGGCCTATTGCATAGCAATGGATGACCCAAACAGGTCCCTCCTTCAGAAAGCTTCTACATTGGGAAAATAAGCCAAATGCCAGGCAATCAGTATATAAGACAGGTGGGCAGATAGTTTTCTGTTTGGCACCTATCACAAATTTTCCCCTCCCCCTGCTGCCAAGAGTCCTGCATCTTAACCCCTGAAGCCTGAGAAAATGTTAAATTACATAGCAAGGAAAAATTAAGACTACAGATGGAGTTAAATCTGCTACTTAGCTGGCTTTAGGAGCACACCCTAGATTACCTAGGTGGGCTTGTTGTTATTGTGGTATTCTTAAATGGGTAAGAAGGAGAGTCAGAACAGAGAGATAACATCAGCATGACATTGGTGGCTTTACAGGCAGAAAAAGGCTCAAGCCGAGGAAAGCAGGAAGCCCCCAGAAGCTGGAAAAGGCAAAGCAGCAGATCCTCAGCCATAGCAGGAAGCCCCCAGAAGCTGGAAAAGGCAAAGCAGCAGATCCTCAGCCACAGCCTCAAGAAAGGCACACAGCCCCGCTGACAGCTTGGTTTAGCCCCATGAGACTCATTTCGGACCTCTGGCTTCCAGAACTGTCAGAGAATGCAGCAGTTCCCTCTTACCCATGGGGGGTACATGGCAAGACTCCAGCAGATGCCTAAAATGGCAGGTAGTACTGAGCCCTCTCTATATGATATGTTTTGCACCATATGTGCCCTGCAGCACTTCGGCATAGAGTTAGTCTGTCCTGCCATGTTGTATGCTCTGATGTCACCTTTCCACCACCACTCGTGCACTTTGGTCATTATGAAATAAAGTAAGGGCTTCTCTAGCACAAGTGTTTTGGTCCTGTGACACTCAGGCTGATAACAGGGAGGATGGCTGGGTGACTGCTGGGTATTGCAGTGTGGATGCACAGGACAAATGTAAGATTCACCGAACCACTGGGCTCAGCACACAACTTATGAGTTGTTTATTTCTGGAATTTCCCACTTAATATATTTAGACCGCAGTTGCCAAGGGTGTCTGAAGGCATGCACAAGGGGAGACTACTGATAAGCGTGTATTCCTGTGAGTCACCAAGTCCATGGACGTTTGTTACAGCAGCCATCAGAAACAGATACAGCACCTTGAAACCCCGCCCCGTTCTCTCCATACTTTTCTCCCAGCTGGACGCTGACCTCTCTGGTTCACACCCAGCTCCCTGGTACTCCGGCTTACCCTGAGGTCCAGACCCCTCAGGAAAGAGAGGAAGAAGCCAGGTACCTCTACCTTGCTCACTGCCTGCTGGGGTGCTGGTTCTGATAGCAACTGTGCCTCTGAGCATCTGTTGACTGGCTTGTCCCTGCTACAGCTCTTCCCCACTCCGGTCACACAGTGCCCCTCAACCCCTTCCTAGAAGGGTGCCACTGGCATCCTGTGTGGCTCATACCTGTTGCTTCTACACTCCTTGTGGCTTCCCTTGTAACCTTGCCCACACGCACCTCTGTAAAAGCAACCTTCATGAAACCCTCTCAAAGTGCCAGCTGAGTGGCCTTATGTCTTCTTCAGGAAGCCTGTCTGATTCATGGGATGTGATTATTTTAATGAAAGAGGGGGAAATGCCAGTTGACTTATATGGGGAGGTGCAGGAGCATTTGTGGAAGGAGAACATTCGATGTGGTGTTTGTGATGTCTCCCAAAGCAGGAAGAGGAAGAGGGGCCCTGGAAGCAGCAAAGGCTCTGAGTTAAAGTCAGACCTAGAGGTCTGAGGTTTTCCCACTTTCCCCTACTTAATGCTGACCTGGAGTAAGTCACCTGAGCTCCGAAGAACCCATTTGTCTGTCCCTAAAATGGGCAGCCATGCATGTATCTTCTGGGCTGCTGAAAGGAGCAAATTGGCTAGTGCTTGTTAAGAGCTTGAAAATGGTGACTGTTGGCCCCCAGGGTTGTTCTGAGCACAGAGCGGCATGAGCTCAATGAGCATCCATCAGATAGGCAAAATCCTGCTTTGTCTTGTTTTCTTATCTTGCTTACTCTAACAGGTACAAGCAGCCAAAGACTGAGGCCCTTCTCTGCAAAGCTGTATGGGGAACACATAGCCCAGTTGGCATTTAGAATCAGGGTAAGCCAGTCAATTCAATTGCCAGTGGATTGCCACTGAGGACTTCTAAGCAGGAGTGTGACATACAAAAGAGACTGAGACAGAGATGAGAGAGAATGAAGGAAAGAGGGGGAGAGAGAGAGACAGAGACAGAGACAGAGAGAGACAGAGACAGAGAGACAGAGAGATTTCAAGGGTCAGGATTTCTGGCAACTTCTTTTGGGGAAATTTCAAAGCCCTCTGCATCCTGCTTTCATTCAGCATAAAGGGAAAATAGGTAGAAATAGAAAGTATAAGACAAAACAATGTGTTGTCTTTGGCCCAGACAGTAAGTCTTTTCTTGGGTAATGTGTCACCCAGCTGGCATTCCTTGCTGGCTCAGCGGTCAAGAGTGGCTGGTAACAGCAGGACCATCATGTTGGATGCCCAGTGGAAGCAGGAAAGCCCATGATAGGCTTGGGGGGGGTTCCCGAGTTGTGCTTATACAACTCTACCAGGAGACCCCCAGGAGCTGGAAAGATGGTCTTGGGGACTCTGCCTCTGCCTAGAGCAGTGGTAGTACACTTATGGCATGTGTGCCACAGTGGGTTGTTTGTATCATTAAACACTCTAAAAGGCTCCCCATCACTAGCCTACAGTCTTCATTCCTCCCTCTCTGGGCATCGAGGTGGGATGATTAGCCAGCTGTCTGCTTTGAGCTAACTTAAGGTGCTTTATTCCGTGTGAGTGAAGGAAGGAAAAATCTGAGTCAGTCAGCCTAGCTGAACAGAGCCACCCAGTGAATGTGGCTGGTGGACACCGTCCCATCTCTTAAGAGGTTTGGTGCATACGAAGTGGCAAGATGGACACACCATTCTATTTGCCCCAGCTACTCAGAGTGGGACCCATACAATGAGGCCAGTCTCCACTAAATCCTAATTGTGATGTTCTAAAATCTTATTTAGTCTAACTGTCATATATGACTTTGGCATCTTATAAAATGTTATAGTTATTTCCTTAAAACAATTATTTCTTTTTTAAAATGATTGCTCTCATTTATTAATTTAATTAATTTATTTATTTTTGGTGGTACCAGGGATCAAACTCAGGATCTTGCACTTGTCAGGCAAGCACTTAGTCCACTGAGCTATCTCCCCAGCCCCCAAACAATTACTTCTTAAAACAACTAATTTAGCATATGTTTCTGTATTAGTCAGTACTACTGTTTTGAAGAGTCAGAACCCCAACACAAAATGGCTCAATAAAACTGAGAAGTTCGAGGAAAACCTACAGTACCCGGCACAGCTACATCGAGGCATAAAGGCCCTGTCATCACGTCTGTTTTCTCTTCACTCTGTAGCTATCTCTTTCTCCACAGTGGTGCCCAGCCACTCCAGATATACATTCTGTAGGCAAAGAAAGGCAGTGGACATGGTTCGATCCCCAGTGTGCCTGCCATGCTGGCCCTGACCTCAGGGTGCACTGAACTGGTGACTGAGACTGGGCGTGGCGGCGTGCACCTGTATCCCAGTGCTTAGGAGGCTGAATACAGGAGGATCACTAGGAGTCCAATCTGTGTAGTGAGACCTTGTAGACCCTGTACCAGATACATTAAGGAAGAAAGAAAAGAAAGGCAGTGGAAATTAAATACCTCACTTTTCATGGATGTAGTAAATGTCCCAGAATGGTGTCCTCTTGTTCTGGGACATGTGTCCATGCTGACATCATGATGTTAGAGATGGCATACTCTGGGTGACCAAGCTTCAACCGGGTGCCCATCCCCATCCCTAACCTCTGAGAAGGATGATTCCAGAGGGAAGGTGTGTGTGGGAGGAGTGCTGAGGCCAGTCAGTAGAGGTGGGGCACTTGCTCTCTCACACAATTTTCTTTTTCATTTTAATAGCCCAATGTGCCTTCTAATACAAAATGGATGTACAAACATTTACCATTAAAAACATAGAAAAGTACATCTGACTTAATCGGCTTGCTTCTTGTTCACACTGGGTGCCAGAATCTGAGGGGAAAGTTGTGACATGAATCTTCGGAGGCCTCGACTAGGTGAGTTGGATGCATGTGCTCAGTATGCTGTGCCGGAAGTGACAGGCAGCAGTCTTTGAACTCAGTGAAAGACCCTCATCCTTTGCATGGTAGAAGGTGTGGAATAACAGGGCCAAAAGGCTCAGGCTCTGGTAGGTTTGGGGGCTTATTACATAGCTAGCTGGATTTGAAAGCTGCTTTGCTGTATTGGTCAAAAATGACAGAAACTGGGGCTGGGGAGGTGGCTCAGTAGAATAAGCGCTTGCCTGGCAAGCACAAGGGCCTGAGTTCAATCCCAGTGCTGCTAAAAATAAAATAAAATAAAATAAAAATTTAAAAAAAGAAAGAAAAATGACAGAAACCAAATTCAGACTGGCTGACACATAACAGTAATGGTGACAATAATTACTATACTCACAATAATAATTAGTAATAGTACAACTCTCCAACCCACATAATTTCAGGTATGGCTGCATCCGGGTGCTCAGCAAGTTACCAGGAAGGTATGAATTCTCATCTCAAGTCTATTTCCTTCTGCCTTGGTATCATTCTTAAATCCTGAGCAGCATTAGGTTTTTCTTCCAGCTCAAACATTCTAGCAGAAAGATAGGAAGTCTTCCTATCAGCCCAGGCTTCACTTCCAATGGACCTCAGGTTCCCCAAACAACTTCAAATTACTCCTAGTAACCAGAGTGATGGGATTCACACTGATTGGCTGAGCCTGGGGTATGTCGCCCTCCCCCAGAGAGAGGGGGCAGGGAGAAGGACAGCATCTGCAAGAAAAACAACAGCTGTCCCCACAGTGGGGAGGGGAGGAGAGGTTGGAAGGGGGTTAAGCACAAAAGTCAGCTTCGTGCCAAGTGAGAGGTCCGCAGGTGGTGGGGGTCCCAGTGAGGCATGGGGAAAGGAGGCCGAGGGGCTGGCTTGCCAGGGGCAAGGTCCTCCCAGCTTGACCCAGGGCAGCCCTGGAGCGGGGCAGAGGCCCACAGAGGCAGACTGAAGACCAGAGAGTACTTTCTGCCACCTGGAAGCAAAAGCTCACCAGTCTGCCTCTGTAGGTGGAGTTCAGCTTCTTCCAGCTTCCAGCTCCCAGCTTCTATGACCTGCACTTGACAGAAGCTCCTGATTGGCTTTATGAGTATCTTCCTGGGGTCACCTCCAGATGGCCAAGGGTCATCTCTTCTTGGGTCCCCAAAACTGGGTCCTTGAGAGTGGGGCGTTACCAGAAGGGCCACTCGGATTCTGACCTTGCCCTGGGTACTAAGATTCAGAATGAAGGAGACAGACATGATCGTGGCTCCAGGAGCATTTTCTAATTGGGACCAAGGCCACACTGTTAGTCTTTCCATGCAGACCCTGCCAGAGTCCAGCTCATACCCAGGCCTTCAGGACATGTGTGTGGATAGGACAGTGACCTGGCAGAATGGCTCTTGCTGCCCACAGGGAGAAGTGCTGCTTTTAATTCAGTCCAGCCCTTAACTGGCTGGATAACCTTCGCTTAGTCACAACCCTCTCTGGGCCCCTGGGTTCCTCATCTGTCAAATGAGGAGGTTGGGGCAGCTGGTCCCACAGTCCCTGTCCAGTTCTAGTGTTCTCTCACTCTTTGGCCAATCTTCCCAAGCAAGGTGACCCTTGCTCTGGCAGCCACACCGCTCTCTTATCTGTTCTGCCCCCTGCGCCCCAGCTCCCGCCCATGGACCCTGCTTGGTGGCCTGTGAAGGGGCCAGCCTAGGCTGGAGCAGGGGGCAGAGGCAGGGAAGGCACTGTAATTATTGTAAAGAGGAGAGTTTAAGTGTTTAGTTTTATGAGGTAGCCGGCCCTCTCTGTCAGCAGAAAGCCGCGGAGCTCCCAGGGTACAAGTTAATTTCCTCCGTGGCTCGTTTCCTTGCCCACCGTCATTTTTCCTCAGCTGTTTTATGGCTTTTGGAGCCATTTGGAACAGTGTGCGGTGGCAGTGGCTTCATGCACAAGAATGGGAAGCCCCTTGTGTCCCTCGTGCAAGGGTGCAAAGGGTGGCCAGGTCCTTCTGGGGCGCAGAGGGATGGGTGAGCTCTGCACTGGAGACAGCAGAGTGGGAGAGAGCAAGGAAAAAAGCAACAAGGCCTGACCAGGTTATCCCCAACTGGGCCTCGGCCTCTGGCCACCTCCTTGACAAGCTTGCAAGGAAAACATCTAAATTAAACGATAGTCAGGTCAGCCTTGTGGTGCCCCGAGTGCCTCACTTAAACAGCCATAGACTTTGCCCTCTGGCTCACAGCAGACAAAATACAAGGCAAATATTCCAGCTCTAGCCTCTCATAGACCTGGGTTCAAATCCCAGCTTCACTCCTACCACGTGACTGTGGTCAAGTGACTTCACCCTGAGATGTTCACAGAACCTGCCTGCAGTACTGCTGCCAGATGGAGTATGACGATATATGCAAAGCACCTGGCAGGGCGACAACACTCCCAAATGTTAGCTCACTTCCTGAGCCACGCAATCACTGGATGATTCTCCCCACCCCTCTGTGTGCCATGGGAGACATCCCCACGCAGGGAAGAAGCAGGGATCCTGGGTGTGTGAGCAGCGCCTCACCCACATCAGGCCTGGACGGGAGTATGGTCCTATCTCAAGGAACACCCACAGACAGCCCAGACAGCCTTGCAAGGTGCAGATTGCTAGTCCCACATTGGGACGAAGGACCTGAGGCTGTGAGGGTGAATCGGCATGTCTAGATCTCTAAGCTGGCTGCAGGCAAAGCTGGGTGCTTGTTAGTTCCAAAGGACACAGCAAAAATGGCCTCCCTCTCAGAGGTGATTTGAGAAACTGCCATTTGATCTCATATCATTGGCTAGCTCTAAAGAATGCTGGGGATAAAGGAAGGGGAGTTAGCATGGGGTTCACAGAGAAGGAAACCTCTGTAGTCAGACCTGGGCTCAATCCCACTGTACCCCTGATGAGCTTGAGCAAATCATTCTCTCTCTCTCTCTCTCTCTCTCTCTCTCTCTCTCTCTCTCTCTCTCTCCCTCTCTCTCGGATTGAACTGAGGACCTTGTGCTTGCCAGGCAGGTGCTTATGCTGCTGAGCTATATCACTGGTCCCTGCATTCTACTTTTCTTTTTGAGGGGGTGGGGAGTGGAAATTTGAGTAAATTGTAGATCCCTGTCTATTTTCTCATGGGCAAATGAACACTGCGGTCACACAAAGAAGACGAGGCAATGAGGCCTGCGGAGGTCTTGCTCCTGGGATAGTGCTGGGACTGACGGTCCACCCAGATGCATTGACAGGGGAGGAAGCTTAGGCTGTCTTCTGGATCCTGCTAGCAGCACTTGGTTCAACCTTGAGCGAGAACTGGCCCTCTCGGTGGAGCTCTTTTAGGCCACAGATCCTTTTGAGACTTTATTAAGTTGCTGGTCCGCTGCCCAGAAAAGTACACTCAGAGGACCCCACAAATCTGGCAAGAGATCAGAAAGGAAAGCGCAGGAATCCGGAAGACGCAATTTTTCCAAAGTATGTAGGAGATGGGGTTGGAGGACCCAACCACTTACTTGGTGCTGGAAAACTTCAAGAAAAAAAAAGCCAGAACTCAGAAAGGAGGTAAATATTTTTAGTGTTATTTCTCTGGACAGGAAGAAATTTTGACTATTTGGAGTTCAATTAACCACGAGTGCCTTTCAAATCCATATGCTTCCTGGAAGCCGGTCATGCCTACACAGGGCACTGCCAAGTCCCTCCACACCTACCCCTGCCCAGCTTTCCAGATTCTGTGTTCCCCAAAGCGCAGGACCAACGTGGAAAGATGATTTTAGGAGGTGTTGGGAATGGAATTAAGTCACATCACCTGACTCATTTGTGTAGTGAGAAAATCACTCCTATTCTGCTTCTCTCTGAAACCTTCTCTCAAGGACAAAGTCTTGAGACCCTTTCATATCTCTCTGGCACAAACTGACCACCCTCTTATTTAGTGAAAAGAGAGCCAGCCTCGCCTTATTGCCTTCTGCAGGCAACAGGCGCTTGCTCAAATTTCATCACATTGTTTTGTTTTTGTGGCATTTATTTTAACAGTTGTCTTCTATTTATGGCATGCGATATTGGCTTTCCATTTATGGCAGTGATAAAAAAGCTTCTTTCTGCATTTTATTTCTTTAACACTCTTTTGCAGGGGGCTTATGGAAAGAAAAATATTAAGTAGTGGGCACAAGTGGTGCACAGATAGGACCACAGCTATGACCATGGACTGTGCAGTGTGGACGCTTAGGAAACACCCATTCCCGGAACACTGATTGCCCACTATGCGCCAGCACTGCACTATGCGCTGGGATAGCAGAGAGCCAGGCAACAGGACCTCTGCCCTCATGGAGCTTACAGTCTGGCTGTAAGGAGGAAGGGTAACAAATAGGGAAAATGAGTGGAGTGTCAAATGGCCAGTGTTTTAGAAGGAGCGTGGAGAAGGGGCAGAATATCATTGCTGACCCAGGGCTGCCTTGCTAACAGGTTGGCTTAGCTCTTGGAAGTGTGGCACTACCCGCCAGCATGCAGGACATGCAAGAGGCTGGAGGTGGGCAGTTCTCCTGGGAAGGATCTCTGCAGAGGCCCCATTCCAAAGAACCTAGCCACGCTGCCATTCCCTCCTGATTGAGCTAGTTGTAGAGGTGCCCACTGGTCCACATTACCTACTGCAGGAAATCCCACATCAAGGTGCTGTCCTTTCTTTCACATAAAAAAGCAAAAGACTGTCTGCTGTGGCAAGAACATAGCCCAGAAAGCAGCCCCAGGCTGTTTCTGAGGTCACACAGCTGCATCCTCACCCCCTGCTGCTTTCAGGGGCTGTCCCCCACGAGGAGGTCAGGAGTCCTCATGAAGGTGCCCGCTCAGCTCTGAAATCATCACCTTCTGAGTCATCAAAGTGGCACTGACTACTGTCAACAATGCATGGTGCTAAGTGCACTTTATCATTCCAATTCTTTGAAAATTGGTCATGTATTTGTGGTCCATCAACAGCCTGGTGGGTAGGAAAGGCACTTATCAGAACCATGGCTCCTCTACTTAGGAGGTGTCTCTGATTCTGGGCAGCTTTCTTTCTTTCTTTCTTTCTTTCTTTCTTTCTTTCTTTCTTTCTTTCTCT
>NW_004524624.1:5765577-5772803 GCF_000260255.1 Octodon degus | reverse complement strand
TTCTTTCTTTCTTTCTTTCTTTCTTTCTTTCTTTCTTTCTTTCTTTTAGCTTTCAATTGTTTGCATCAAAAATGGGCGTAACATGTTGTATGAGGTCACATTGTCCTTAGCACAAGCAGTCAGTCAATAAATGGTATTCTCTTCCTCTATTTACCTAACTCAGAGTTACTAGAAAACCTCATCCCTTTCCACAAACAGGAGTTGGCCAGAGGAGGAAATGAGCAGGAAACCCGGAAACCTGCCCATTCGTTCAACAAGTATATCTAACGCCATGCCAGGCACCATGCCAGGCACCATGCCAGTCACCGGAGGTAGAGCAGAGAGCAAGACGGATAAAGTACCTGCTCTTGTTGGACCATGTCAGCAAAGCAATAATACATGAGCTGTCTACTAGTGATGAGGACTTCTAAGCATGTTTAGGGAAGCCAGCTCAGATCAGGGATCTGAGGAAGGCTTTACGGAAGAGGTGATGTGGGATGAGAAAGAGTGAGCTTTGTAAAGGCTTTAGGAAGAGACATTTCCAGCAGAGGGAGCAATGCAAAATCCCTGAGGTGTCTAGGAGAGAGAAAGATGGCCCTCTGAAGGAGGGAGTGGGGTCGGAGAGAAGCCAGACCCGGTGGGCTGAGAAGGGTAGGGCCTGTGGGTGGGCTGGGCCCCAGGAGGAAGCTGTGGCTCTCACTTTATACCTAGGGCCCTTTGTGAAGCCACCCATGCCCCTCTCACCCCCTCTGAGGGTCTGAACTGCCTCCTGGGCAGCTAGGTCTTTGACCAGACCCTTGGGCACCCACAGGCCAGCTGAAGTTCTCTCCTGGAGTCCCAGTTCCCCTCCAGGTTGGAAGAGATCTTTATGGCTTGGATGAAAGCAGGGAGGAGGAGGAGGAGGGGAGAGAGCAAAGTGTGTTTGCTGGCACCAGAATCACAGCAGAAGCCAATGCTGGAAACCTTCCCAAGTATTTAGAAATTAAAATAATAAAAGAAAACTGAGCATATGGAGTTTGTAAAGTGCTGTCCATCTTCAAGAAGGGACACAACTTACTCAGAACGCACAGGAAAGTGGGGGTTTTGGAGGGTGTGTCAGTGGGACGAGGATGTGCACTTGGTCTCTGGGGGACAAGGGTGAGGGCAGGCACTGCTCTTGGCTAGGCACGAAGAGCACAGGGATCCCCTTAGGATTACACTTTTAGGAAATGGAACTGAATGTCCTTTATGTTTCTTCCCCTAACTGCATGGGAGCCTGAAGTTCCCTCAGTCCAGGAAATTTTTGCCCCCACTCCCAGCTCTACCCTGGTCCTGTCATTTATTCCTCATCCCCATACCCAACTCCAGAGCAGGTCTTGAAGTCTTAACCTCCAAAACACACCCAAATCCAGCTGATGCCCGCTACTTGCTTCCACCATATACACTCCCAGTCCAGCTGCACATGCTCAGTCAAGAGCAGCTACCCCTGCCTGGACCCAGAGTGCCTCTCTTCCTACCTCACCTGACTCAGTCTTTCCTTCCTTATGGCCACCAAGTGGATCTCTGACTTAGGATAAAAGCCCATCTATTCTCCATGACCATTAGGCCTTGTGTGATCCAGGCTCTATCTTCTCCTGATTTTATCATTCTTCCTCCATCCCTCAAACAGTCCAAGATTGTCTGCCTCAGGGTATTTGCACATGCTGTCCCTGGTATCTCTTGCATTCTTCTTTGGCCCTTTCTATGATGGGCTCTTTCTTCAGATTCTCAGAGAAGTATTCCCTGGTCACTCCATCTAGAAGCCTGCCTCACATTAATTTTAGCATCACTTCATTTTTATGTATACACATCACTATCTAAAATGACTTTTTTGAGGCTGGCCAAATAGCTCATCGGACTAAAGCGCCTGCTTAGACAGGCACAGGGACCTGGGTTTGATCCAGGGCCTGCTGTGCTTGCCCCGCCCCCTTGACAAGCCGAGACAGCAAATAAGACTTGGTATGGTGGTACGTGCCTGTAATTCCAGTGCTTGGGAGGCTGAAAACAGGAGGATCACTATGAGTTGGATCTGTGAAGTGAGACCCTGTAGTCCCTGTACTAAAATGTATTTAAAAAAAGTAAAATTGAAATAAAATGACTTTTCTGTTTTGTTTGACCTGTCCCTCTGTTGTGTAAGTGCCACGACCCCAACCTCACCAGTCCTCTTTCCTGCCACATCTGGAACAATACTTGGCTCAGAGACACGTACCAAGTAGGGAAATGCTGGAGCCACCTGGTTGATTTGGGCACCGGATGGATGTTTAGGTCACTATGCACAGCCTTACGACTGCTGAGTGGCAGGCAGCACCTCGCTCACGGACAGAAATCAGGAGCTTCTGGCCAGATGCACACGCCTGTGATCCCGGGCCCTGCTGAATGAGGCTGTCAGACACCTGGGGGTCTATCCTGACAGAGCTGCCAGACTGAAGTTTAACCTGCCACTCCTGGCGCTGGGAGCTCCCCTGGGGGTCTCCCTGTGCTTCATCCACTCAGGTGTCTCTGAGCCGGGTTGTCCTGCTGGCACAGGCCAGGCAGAAGGCATAAGCAACAGGGCAAAGGGGGAAAGCATGTGTCCTGTGGGCACCTTCGTGGGGAGGAAACCAGCCAGCGCATGATCTCTGCTGACTGCTGAGCGCTCTGGCTCAATGTGCAGGGGTGGAGCATCCCCACCTCCACGAGGGAGGAGCTGGCTGTGCAAGGGTTTGGAGGGTCCCCTCCTTGAAGCCCCTCCCCTCCTCTCCTGTGACTCCACCCCCACCCCATCCCGGTCTGGCTGCTCCTCTCCCACTCTGCTGCACGCTGGCCTCCACAAGATGGATTTTCCTGGCTGTGCCAATCTTGCTGCCACCTGTTCGCGCTGTGCTGGAGCCAGTAAAATGGCTCAGCTTCAAACCCAGAGCAGCTGGGAGAGTGGTTGCCAAGCCTCGTCCCCTCCCTTGCTCCCTCCTTTGTTGCAGCAGTGGCAGCAGCTTGACTCCAAGTCATCCTGTCACCTGCTGTCAGTTGGACAGCCTCTTCTCTCCCCGAAACACCCCTGCAGACCTGGCCAGCCTTCCCCAGGCTTTAGCCCTAGCAGGCCAGGCTGCAGGGTGGGAACCAGGAGGAGGGGTCAGAACAGCCTCCACTCTGACCCCCACCTCAGCCCCCACTTTTCCAGTCCTCTCCCCACGCCCCACATCCCACGGGATTACTCAATTTACAGCTCCCTAAGCCTTCTCTGGGCATTGGACAGAAGGGCTGAGGCTGGAATGGAGGCCTGAGATCCAGGGGGGGACAGCTCCACCTGCTGAGCCATGGTGTGGGAGGGGAGGTGTGCTTGCCAAGCCTCTGGTTGGGGAAGGGCTCTGGAAACGCCCTAGGAAGGCAGTCCAGGAGCTGCAGTCCCAGCTCTGCTCCTAATCACATAGGCTCTGGAGACCTTGACAAAGCCCCTCTGAACCTATTTTCCCTACCTGCTGATGGACTAAGTATACTTGCACACCCCACAATGTCACTGCAAAGAGCAAATGGAAGGCTAGTGACTTAGACTCCTTTGAGAACAAGGCGGGGATATAATTAAACATGTGAGTGGGATTGAGAAATGCAAACTGTAAAGCGCTGTAAGGCCAAGGAACTGTTTTTGATGGGTTTGCACGTGTGCACGGCTGGCCTCCGGGAAAAGGATGAGGGCTGAGTCTGTCTTTTGAAAAGTTGGCTCCAGCCGAGGGGGCACCTGATGGCTGAGAGACAGACACATCAGAAGATAGAGCAAGACACAGGAAGACAGACAAATAAACACAGATAAAATAGCCAGCAAGGCCGATGGCTCTCCTGATGGGAACAGACAGGCAGTGGCAGCAGCCAGGTTCCCATAGCCTAGGGCCCTTCTCTCTTCTCCCAAGATCCTTTCTGGGGACAGCTGCGCCTCTCCCTTCCCTTCCTGCTGTCTACGGTCATCAGCTCACACTCAACAGACCCACAGGCACACTGGATAGCGTCCACATGTGGGCATGGGCATGGGAGGGCGGTGGAACCTTCCACACTCTGGCAGGCTGGTGAGAAGGGAAGCAGCCGGGGGAATGGGGGAGGCAGTTTCCCTGGGTGCAGACAACTTGGAGTCTGACGATGGGTGCCTTTGTAGACCATTTCTGAGAGCAGTAATCCCTGGGGATGAGTCATGGAAGGGACGCTGAGGGGGCTGCAGGAGAATCCAGTGTCTCCTCAAGTCTGCTAACCCACACCACTCCCCAGGTGCCTGGAGCTGCTCACGGGGCTTGCAGGTTAGTGTCAGTGCTGCGGGATATGATGGGGTGCCCTGCTTTGGCCCAGCCCTCCATGCAGCCTCCCAGAGCCACAGGCGGCTGCTTCTCATCAGGAGGGAGTGGCAGATCTGTCTCTCCTATTTGCCACCCCCCATGGCTTCCTGTTTCACATGCACTAAAGTCCAAATGCTGCCCACGGCACACAAGTACCCAGGGTTTATCCCTGTCAACCTCTCTAACCTTGTGTCCCAATTTTCCTTCCTCCCTCCCCACCCTCCTCCCACATCAGTCTTGCTGTTCCCCCCACCCAGGCCCACCTTAGGGTTTTGCACTTGCTGTGTTTCCTGCCTATAATTCTCAGCTGCCTGTTGTTGCCTTGATCATCTTCTCATCATTTAGGTCTCATGGATGAGGCTCCTACCCACCCTAATTAGTTCCCTTCTTTTCATGGTCACATTCTGGTTTTTGGTCTTGTTTTCTGCTCAGCTCATATGTCTGCCTGGAAATATCTCCTTGGCATGTTTTATAGCCCATCTTTGCCCTGTGGAATACAAGCTCTGGCATTGTTTGCAACTGTAACCCACTGTCTGGAGTAGAACCCAACATACCACAGGTAATTAATAAATATCCTTCAGCAAACAAGAGAAGTACAGAGGAAGAGGCCCCAAGTGGCCAGCACATGCTCAGGAAGCCAGCAGAATGGAAAGGAAGGGGCCTCTTGACAGTGTGATGCTGAGACTTCCAGGGAGGTCATGAAGCTGAAGCCCATACTGCCAGGGGTTTCTTTGGCTTATGTTGTATCACGTCCATACTCAAAGATGGCATGTACTGACCCCATTTTACTAGTAAGGTAGCTGAGGAAAAGTCATACATCCAAAATCACATGTGTGTTGAAAAGAGGAAGGTTGTGGCACTATGTCACACACTTTCTCCTCTGTCACATGTTTTCTCTCTGGCGTCCTCACAGACACCTGCCTGCCTGAAGTGGTAGCAGAGGAGAGGTGGACAGTAGAGTCTGGCTTGGCTTGCAGGAACCTCAGGCTGAAGAGGGTAGCAGACAAGAAAAAGAACCCAGACAGGCCAGCCCTGGCAGGCAAAGGGCAGGAAATAAGGGCCGGCTTGTGATTGAGGAGGAGGCCCGGTGTGCCTCACTGTCTCCAGCAGGATGGGAATGGCTGAAGGCCTGAGCTTTGTTTCCAGCCATTCATCTTTCAGCCTTGCTCTCCTGCTCTATGCAATGGGGATAACAATACTTACATACCTGAGTTGCTCTAAGAATAGACTCATCCTGTGTATGAGAGTGCTTTGATGGCTTTTCCAGTTGTACAAATGTATATTGGTGAGGACTAATTGGCTGCAAGTTTCAGAAATCCACATCAAATTGGATCAAACCTCAAAAGGGAATTCATGGAGTCTTGTAATTGAAATCTCTAGGGTGGGGATTCAGGTTTGGCTTCAGGTATGTCTAGTCAAGTCAGGAGGTTTTCATCAATAGGTGGCTATTGGCCCCTCTAGGTCCCTACCCTGCCATAGGACATACCCCACCTGGAAGGAAGCATTCTCTGAATGCACCCAAGCTTGAGACCCACCTTTGGTTCTCAGTGGTACATACAGGGGCCTCAAGGCGAACTAACCACCTTGAGCCAGGCTGTTGGGCAACTCTGATTGTCCACCTGGAGCAACGGTGGGGATACAGAACGGTTCCTTCGAGAGTAGAAGCTGGCCTAAGGAAATGGGAGTGCTGCTACCGAAGAGGGGATGCGGGAACCCAGCTGGCACACAGTGGACGTTTACTGCAAGGTCAGCAGGGGCACTGTCCACCCACGGCGGGCGGTCTGCTTTGCTAGCTTCCCTGCAGAGACCCAGAGAAGCCCCTCCCCCAGGAAGTGCTGAGCAGATCCACTGCGCAAATGAAACAGAATCGTTCCTCAATGTGATTTGTAAACAGTGAAAACACCCATGGAATGTTAGAGATTATCTTTAGCGTTGTTTTTAGAAGGGGAGAGGGGTGAGGCACGACAGGAGTTTGGAACTGAAAGGGACTTAGCAATCCTTGGCCGCCACCCCAGCACCCCTCCCCCTTCACAGTTATCTCTACGCAGCAGCCAGGAGAACGTATTCCGATCACATTGTGGGCCTCCTCTGGCTTTTTGTGGCTCTGGAAATCGTCTCAGCTCCCCTCCCGCACCTCCAGGGCCTGCGCCTCTGGTCCCTATCCCTGCCTGCCCCTAGGACTCCAGTCCCTCTCCCCACCCCAGCGTGCACACACAGGTTGGCTGCACTGCCCGCCTCTGGATTCTGCAAACTCACGGAGTTCATTTCCCACTCGGATGCCCACGCTTGCTGTTCCCTCTGCTCCCAACACTTTGCCCCCAGGTTTCCCCGTGACAACCACTGTCTCTTCTCTGCTGACATGTCATCTTCTCAGAGACCCACCTGAGGCCACACTTTCATATTAGTGCCCTCCACTTCTCTCTCCACTCTCTCTGCCTGCTACTTTTCCCATTTTATATTCTCCGCCATCTGGAATTATCTTGTTGGTTTATTTGTTTGCTTATTTATCATCAGTCCTCTTGCCTGCTGTCCCCACTGGAGCTCTTAGCTCTGAGAACAGAATCCACACAGTGCGCATGTTGGGCATGTTGGGGGTCAACAAATGCAGATCGAGTGTCCCTTATTCAAAATGCTTTAGACCTAGAAGTGTTTGGCGGCTTCTTCTTCTTCTTCTTCTTCTTCTTCTTCTTCTTCTTCTTCTTCTTCTCCTTCTCCTTCTCCTTCTCCTTCTCCTTCTCCTTCCTCCTCCTCCTCCTCCTCCTCCTCCTCTTCCTCTTCTTCCTCCTCCTCCTCCTCCTGATTTTTGGAATATCTGCTATCTGCATAGACATGAGACATCTCAGGGGTGGGACCCAAATCAAAACACAGGATTTGTTTATGTTACATATGTTCTTATATATAGAACCTGGAGGTAATTATATACAATATATACAT
>NW_004524624.1:5652024-5765477 GCF_000260255.1 Octodon degus | reverse complement strand
AAGCACTTATTCCACAGAGCTTCTCCCTGGCCCCTCTATATACAATATTTTTAATAAAGAAGAAAAGCTTTGTGGGATGGGATTTTCCCCTTTGGCATGTCAGTGCTCAGAAATTTTTGGATTTTGGAACATTTTAGATTTTTAGATTAAGGATACTCAACCGATACCTGTTGAATGAATGAATAGATGGACGAACAGATGGGTTGGTGGTGAGTGGGTGGAGATGGGGGTGGGTGGCTAGATTAGTGGGTGGGTGGTCAGGAATCTGGAGATGTGGCCTGCCGGAGAACACACAGCTGTATCAGCAGCCGAGTGGGCTGAGCCTGCGCCCGGCCTAATTTGTCTTCATCCTCTGCCTTTTGCTTTTTAAAAAATGAATGTGTGCCCTGTTGTTTCCTTTAGGCTGGAAGCTGACTTGGGGGTCTGATAGCCAAAGACCTTCCCGACTCCAGCTGTCATACCAACACACACAGCAGCCTCGGTGCCACCTGCTCTGGTTGCTGACTTTACCTGACTTGTGAGCCTATTAAGCCAATCATTAGGAGGTCAATAAAACCCTCTCCTCTGCATGGGCATGCTTCTGTCCTCATCTGCTCTCTCCTGCCCATCAGCTGGGCTGCCTGTTCCTGTTGCCGGGAGCTGAGAGGGTGCTCAATGGCCCCTCTCTCCCAGTGAGACCCACCGGCCAGCTAAGCACCTTTGTCCGCACAGCAGCTCCCTGGGAGCTGGCATCCTCGGGGATCTGCTCCTCCAAGCCTGTCTCTTTCAGGACTCAGCACTGAGCTGAGCCATGAGCCTGTGAACCTTGCAGAGGTGCCCCCCAGGTGGGGCTGTGGCGGCCACACACACCCACAGGGCTTCTGTGAACTGCCATGATGGTTCGGTGATGGAGGTGGAGGAGGCAAGGAACACTGCAGCGACTTCTCTCACTTGTCAGGGAGGAGAAACAGTTCTGGGAATATTCAGGAAGGAAGCAATAAGCCCTGCTGCAGAAGGGCGAGCAAGCAGGTGAGGGTCCTATACTGGGAGATGCCGGTCTTGGCTGTGCCTAGTGTGGGCTCCTGAGTACAGAAAGGCTCTTCCTCTCAGATGGAAAATTCCATCTTGGTAAAATCTGATTGAAGAAAACATCAACTCTTTATGTTATTGTTGAGTGAGGGGGAGAAAAAAAGCACACTGCAGAAGGAAGCTGACAGCAAGATACTGTGTTATAAACAACCTAAAATCAAACAAAACTACACCTAGAGAGTTAGACCCACATACATACCTGTATATGTGAAGAGAAAAGCCCAGAAGGCTGAATGCAAGACTGCACCAGTGGTTTCCTCCCTGGAAAAGCCTGGGATTTAGGGTATGGTTATTTGTAGTCTGGTTTTGTTTGTTTGTTTTACACAAAAAGGATACTAATATTACATATGTATTCACCAAGGATGTGTTTTAGAGTGTGAGGGTCGGCTCTAGCTCTCAGAGGAAATGGTGTGGAGGTTCAGAAAGGGCACAAGACAGTCCTGGATAACACAGGAGGTTCCTTAAGGCATAGGGGGTGCCCAAGCCCCTTTCACGTTGGTGAATTCCCTGGGACAGGAAACCCCAGGGTGCCTCTCCAGTCCTGGCCCCCTCAAAGCTTCTTCCAAGATTCCACCCTGAGATGGGCTCAGAAGTTGATTTCAGGACTTGGGGAGCAAGGAGAGGAGGAGCCAGGCACAGAGGGAGTGGGGAGCGTTCTGCTTGGCTGAGCCCATAATGCTAGGGCTGTGGCATCTCTGCATCTGCCCAGCAGAGTGACAGTGTCTGTGTGCTCATGCAAGGGGGGTTATTTTATTAACCAGATAGATTAAGCATCTCTCCTTCTAATTGCTAGTTTAATTAACCTTGGCACACAGTATGTACCAACCCCCAAGGGACTGAGTCAGAATTGCTGTGCTGGGTGAACATCGTCCATCTGCTCTGTGTTGCCGGCTCCGGCCAGCACTCAAGGGGCCTGGGCAGTGGACATTGAAGGCCAAGGGGTCTGGTGGCACCAAGGAAGAGCAGAGTGGGCAGGGGAGGTCTTGCTGTGGGTGCTGGATTCCAACAAGGCTACCTGTGCATCAGCTTTTCTGTAGGTGGCTCCCTGGAAAAAGTCAACCACAGAGAAGGCAACCTGGACCTTCCATAAACCTGCAGCAAAGACAATGCCGGTGCCAAGCTGGGGAGCCACAAGGCTTGTGCTCAGGGCCACTAGCTGATGATGAGGTGTACATGTTGCTTCCTCTGCTCCGAGCCTCAGTTTTCTCATCTGTAAAATGACCACTCAGGTCTACTCAGACCTCAGAGCAATTTATGAGGTTGAGTTGAGAGAACAGAAGTCAAGATGACCTGTACATGCTTGTGGAGGGTGCACTGGGCACTGGCAAAAGTAAGTGGCAGTGTGCTCAACAGAGGATTTGAAGACCAGGTTCCCTGAGTTTCGACAGCACCTGCCCACACCCCCAGGATCAGGAGTGTGCACTCGTCTCCTTCCTGACCTGGGGCCAACAGCAGCCCACACTCAGCACATGCCCAGAGGCTCCAGCTCACAGGCCTACATGGAGACACCTTTCCCCTTCAGCCATGAATGGAACACATATGGACCCCCACACATGTGCACCGTGCTCACACGTGAAGACAGCTGCATAGCTCCTCTGCTCTCTAGAGGCACAAGGCCAGGGAGGTCGAATGAATAAGAAACCCAAGGCCTTCTGTAAAGGGGTTTTTATATATTTATTTGCTTAAAAGCTTATTAATATCCTAACCTAGTCTCTTCTTCACCATTGCTGTGTTATTGGAGTCTCCTGATGTCTGTGTGGGTGGGTGAAGGCGAGCGTGGGCGTTTGTGTACGTGTGAGGGAGAAGTGTGTGGGATGTGCTGTGTGTATGTCCCGGTGTGAGGTTTTTGTGTGCATATGTGGATGTGAGTGGTGCACATGTGTATGTCTGGGTCTGTGTGTGCATGTACATGTTTGTATGTGTGTATGCATCTGGGTATGAGGTGCGTGTTTCCATGTGGGTATATGTGTGTCTCTGGATATGGGTTGTGTGTGTATACATGTCCAAGTGTGGAGCATATCTTTGTGTCCAGGTGTGTATGTGTGTCCCTAGATGTGGGGTTATATGTTTGTGGGTGTTGGCATGTGTGTGTGTACCAGCAGTTTTAAGATTGTATATGTATGTGCGTCACCAGGTATGGGATTGTGTGTGTTACCAGGTGTGGGGTGTGTGTTGTGTTCTTGTGCTTCCTAGGACCTGTCAGTGGTAAACAGCATTTTTCAGCTTATTTTTCATTATTTCCCCCAGAAGACGTCTTTGTAGACATTTTTTTTTTTGTTTTCACCCCTTTCTGAAATATTACCACAGATACGCTGCATATGTGTTGTGTACAGTTTACGTATCTGTGCTTCATACACAGAAAGAGATGTTCTTCCTCCCACCTCCTCATTCTCAAAGAACCAGTGTCTACCCTGGAGGGTGACGAGGCCCTGTTGAGGATTTGGGCTACAGCATATTTTTTTAACTTCTTCTGCCATTGTTGCCTACATGCGTGCTACTGTGTTCTCAGTATCTAGGACGCAGCTCCTAAAATACAGATACCTGGCCCCTCCTCATAAAGATCCTGTCAGAAGCCCTGGGGGCAGGATCAGAAACCTGTCTAAGCAACCTCCAGGGCTGTCTCATGCCCTGATGGCCTTAGGGTGGAAGGGAGGCTGGGACCATCGCAGGACTCTAGTCTGAGGGGACAGAGCTTACCTGGCGCCTCTTCATCCTGGAGAACTTGGCAGCTCAGCCATGAGGACAGACCTGCTGGCAGGACCTCCCTACGCCAGCACTGCCCAGGCTGTCCACTGGCTTCCCACAACATGCAATGAGAGGTGTTGCAGCACCAAGACCAACAGCTGAGGCCAGCAGTAGTCCTGACTCAGGAGTCTGGAGTCCTGTTTTCCATCTTGGTGACCAAGTCATGCTGATCTGGGCCTCACTTCTGTGAGCATCAACCTCCTGCCAGTCCCAGGGACTCAGTGTGTGAGGCACCAGGACAGGAGATGGCAGCTTACCCTTGCTCAGCCTGTAAGCCCAGCCCTCTAGTTGCAACAGGAGTTCCAATCCACACTAGTAACCAGATGGAAGCTTCCAAGGACCTGATAGCAAAATCAATCAAGCATGGAGGACTCCTACCTGGCCCTGCCCTCTCTGGGTGCCAAAGCAAAGCGGTGGCTCTGGGGGATTGGACCAAAGCCATGCTTCAGCTCTGGGTGCCTGAGTGATCAGAATACAGGGGACTAATTCATGTGGCATGGACAGATCTACAGCAAGAGGCCACTTTGGAGCAGATGGGAGCCTGGAAGAGGGAGGGTGAGCTGAGGAATAGATGTGGTTCCTTGAGGGCAGAACAGCACGAGAAGGAAAGATGGGATGAGCGTGAGTGAAAGATGGAGATGGAGGAGAGCAGGGGTGGGAGGATGCTGCAGTCTGGTGGAGAAGCAAGAAATGCATCCTTCTTCTCTTAAGCTTTTAAGGCATCAGAGCATCTTGCTAATTGTTCATCTCCCAGAGACGCTAATGAAATTAACTCTGCAAAATGCTCATCAGGTCATCTGCAGAGGGCACAGTGCCAGGCTTCTGCTTGGTCTACCCCCCTTCTCTCCTCCTCCTTCTTCTCACTTCCTGATGATTTCCCACCCCCTCTCTTTCAACACAGGCCCCTCTTCAGGGAATGGCTCACCTTCAAACCTGCCTGAGAGTGCCCAGTGGGAAAACTAGCAAGGGGGCTGTAGCCAGGGAAACCTCAGAGCCTGAAATGGTGTGGAGCCGCTAGAGTTGGGAAGGTTCTCTCTCTCTCTCCCCACCTCAGAGTGTGTGTGTGTGTGTGTGTGTGTGTGTGTGCGCATGCGTGCGTGTCTGTGTGTGTGTATGTGTGTGTGATCACACATGCATCACAGGAGCATGTGTCTCTAATAAAACCATTTGTTATAGTGAGCATTCTTTCAATCACTGGACATTTCTGGCACAGCATTTAGGTTTAAATCTTTGTTCTATCCTTACCTGATGAGTTACACTGGCTTTCTGTGCCTGGTTTTTGTACCTATACAATGAAGACAATAATAGTATCTACTCACAAGGGGTTGTGTGAATTGCAAGAGATAAACCAGGTAATGGATTGACCTCCATTCTGCACGTGCAGTGGCTTCTCAAGAAATGCTGGGCACTGTCCTTTATCCTGGTGACCCCAAAGCAAGGGCAGAACAGCTCCCCCATAAAGGCATTCACAGACCAGCTGAGAGATCCAGGGACAAAGTTCTTAGCAGCAGGGGTTTGTGGAGGGCGGACATGTGAGTAGTCTGCAGGAACAGAATGGAGAGATGTGGCGGTGTTTGCGCGTCTGTACCTAAATACAAGGAACATGTGTACCTGTGTAGATCATTTATTTGCCTAGTGTGTATGGGTATGAGCTGAGTGTGGGAAGGGCACTTGTGTAAGGTGTAACGACTGAGTGGGTGCCCATATTCTCTGTGTGGGCCTTTTGAATAGCCTTGTTTCTAGTCTCCTCTCCTCTCCTCCTCTCCTCCTCTCCTCCTTTTCTTCTCTCTCTCTCTCCTCCCTCCTCTCTCCCCCGCCCCGTGTGTGTGTGTGTGTGTGTGTGTGTGTGTGTGTGTGTGTGTTTGGCAGGGTCTTGCTATGTAACTCTATGTAGACTGGGTTTAAACTTGCTTGTATAGCCCATGCTGGCCTCAAAACTCACAGAGATCTTCCTGCCTCAGCTTCCTGAGCGTTGAGGTTACAGGTGCGTATCACCACACCTGGCTCTCTCTCCTCTTAACTCTCACACATCTTTTGCTTCTCTCATGACCTGGCTGTCACTTTACACTCACTAAAAATAGAAAGGACAATGGATGCCTCTCCATGGGCTGTGGATTCTCCCACTGTATGACACTGAGTTTTGCAAACAACCATTAGTAAATGCTTTAGAACAGATTTTTTAAAAATAAAGGATAATTTAATTTATATCATCTTTCTAATGCAAATGACAGAAACCCAAATAGGCCTAAAGAACAAAATAGGAAATGTGCTATTTGGTATAACTGAAAAATCTAGGGCCATTCCTAGCAGTTTCAGAAGGAACTAGATCCAGGGGGCTTGAATGATAAACCAGGATTCTGTGTCTGCTTTGCTGTCTGGCTTTAGTCTCATGCATGTGCTCCTCATGCTACGGCAGCTTCAAGGCAAGATCATCTCCTTACTGCTTCAAGTCCAGCAATAAAAGAAAAATTTTCTTCCCTTAATTCCAACAAAATTCTCAGAAACAAGCCTCAGTAGGCTGCCTCAGGTCACACATCCATCCTTGAACCAATTGCTGTGGTTCAGGGAATGGTGGATAAAGGTGTGTGGCATCTTTTGGAGCATAAGTCTTCTGCACTGAATGTGAGGAGGTGTCCCTTAAAGAAGAGGCAGGACAATGCTCCCAGAAAATGGAAGCTAGATGCTGAGCAGCAGGCAGATCTGAATGGAAGCTAGACTCAGGCAGGGACTATTAAGGCCCAATGTGGGTTTTCCAAGAATAAATCCTGTCTGGTGAACTAATTTCCTGTTTCGCTAGGTTATTGAACTGGGAGACCAGGGCAAATCTGGAGCCTCATGAGTCTGGAACTCTGCAGAGTTCTCCTGTTTATTGTGGTAGATGTAGCAGTGAAATGTGAGTTGAGTGATGGTATAGTCAGAGGTTTCTAGAGTAGATGAAAGAGAAATGAAATGTTTACTCTAAGTGTAACCTGCAAGGTTATCTTGGTGTGGAGCTGTTGGGCTCTGTCCTTGCTTCTGCCTTCAGCAACTTCTTAAGCAAGAACTTGGATGAAGTCTCTATGACTTTCCCAATCTCATCTGAGAATGACAGGAAGCTGAAGAAAATAGCAAGTATCCTAGCTGACAGCACCCACATCCTTAGACAGCTCCATATGGAAAAGAGGGATTAGATGGAATATGGTGGAATATAATTGGGATGAATGTAAGCCTCTGCATCTAGCTGCAGGATACCAGCAACCCAAGGGTAGATGGCAAACACTCATTTGTTGGCAGCACCAATGGCAAAGACTGAGGGTAGTTTTTCTTGAAGTGTGGTGGGTCTTCAGGCCATTGGCAGCAGTAGGAAGAGCTGGTAAGGAGTAGGGGAGCTTGGTAAAAACAGATTCCTAGATGTCTTCTCAGACATGCTGAGTCAGAATTAGGATAGAGCAGGATGTGGAGATTTGCATTTTACCCAGCACCACAAATGTTTCAGTGCCTCTCCCTCTCAAAGATGGCCTCACCACAGGCTCTGAGCTCCCCAGCCAGTGAGCATTAGGAATGTGATGTCACCAGCCAACAGCTGATTGAGAACTTCCCATTGGGCCACCCTACCTGTGGGTCGAGACAAGTCTTTCCCTGGCAGCTCTCCAATTTGAATTGATAAGTAGAATACAGATGAGAGATCTAGCCCTCCTTCCCGCAAGGCCACCCAGCCTTCTGACATAGCTCCTAGGACCACATAAAAGGGAAACAGTGGAGCCGAGGCCTGAGTGACAAAAGGAAACCAGTCATATGAAGGAAGGCCTGAGGACAGTGTGCTGTAGGAAGAAAAATTAAAGAAAGGCTGGAAGTAGGGATGAGCTTAGATGCTGGAGAAATGAAAGGGAGGCCCTCATGGCTGGGACCTCTGCAGAGCTACAGAGGAGGGCAGGGGACAGATACTACTGGACCTCCAGGCTGTGCTCGTCAATTGATCTGCCTTCCAGGCACATAGTAGCATAGTCTGATTATACTTCCTGGCTCTCTTGATTGGGACAAGCTCTGGCCAATGAATTGTGAGTGGACTGACATATGTCCTTTCTGGGATGAGCAACTGATTGCTGGCAGGTGTGCCTCTAGAGGAGTTCCCTGTTCCTCTGCCTCTGTGACCAACAATGTTCCAGAAAGCGCTATTATCCAGAGTTCTTGAGTGAGAATATCCTAGAGTATAGATCCATGATGAACAAACAAGAAATAAATGTTTGTTGACTCAAACTACTGAGCTTTGGGGACTATTTGTTACTGTGATATGACCTAATCTATCCTGGTGCTACACAAACCTCTATCATGGCTAAAGAGAGATGGGCAGAGACATGAACCAAGCAGCTAAATTGAACAGAATAGCAAAAAGATTTATTGGATCCCAAATCTTATTCCCAAATTCTAATCCCAGGGCAGAAATTACAGGAAGAAGTATAAGGAGCATGGACCCTGAATCCAAACCAGAGACCCATCTCAGCCGGCTCCAGAGTCATAGAATAAGCATTGATAACGAAGCACTTCCTTTCCCAGCCTCTGCACCATGGAAATATTGTTGATTTAACAGAATCATATGGGAGCATCAAGCCCAACTATACATGTAGGCAAGGAGATAGCTATCCAGAAAATACCATTATTAATGTCATCTTGTATATCAGCCCCCCTCTTATTCCTCAACCACCTGCTTCAAGTGCCCCAAACTCCAGGTCCTAATAATTTTCCTGTACTTTGGGCCTTAAATGCAGGTGCTGCCACTGTGTCACCTCTCCAATCCACCTCTTTCCTGTAGGACATGGGGTGAGAGGTGACAGTATGAAGGGACACACACTGCTGCTCCCAATTCTCATTCTCTCTCTCTCTCTCTCTCTCTCTCTCTCTCTCTCTCTCTCTCTTCCTTCCGGACCACTGGTAGATCAGGCCCCCCTGACACTCTGGCACTGCAGAAACACAAGCCAGTAGACATTTTCATCTAGGCTCACATGCAGTTACAATTTTTTTTTATTAATTAAAATTTAAAAATCAAGCTGGAGGGCTGGGGATATAGCTCAGTGGTACAGCACCGGCCTGGCAAGCATGAAGTCCTGAGTTTGATTCCCAGTACTAAAAACAAAAAGAAAGAACAAACAAACATTCAAGCTGGAGGTGAAGGCTCATGCTTGTAATCCCAGCACTCTAGAAAGCTGAGGCAGGAGTGTTGAAACTTTTCACCCTAGCCTAGGCTACAGTGACTTAATAAGACTCTGTCTCAAAATAAAAATAAATAAATAAATAAATAAAAGAGGGTTGGAATGTAGCTTAGTGTAAAAGCCCTGGGTTCAATCCCCAATGCTGGAAAAAAAATTAAAATCAAGATATTTCACATTTAGTGGTCTCTACTCACAATTTGGAAGATGGAGCTATACTGAGTCCCAAACCCACAACTGGCACCTGAAGCAGAAGAGCTAGCTGCCCCTTTAAGGTGCCTTGTCCCCAGTGTTGCCCATCCCTCTTTGGCACTGGGTCCCAGGTGCAGATCGCGGGCTTTGGCTGACATTTTTTTAATAGTAGAGTTAAGAGAGAAGCAAAACATTTCTTATAACCCTTTTCTATCAAAAGTGGGAAACAAAAGACAGACCGAGAGAGGGCCTCGTGTCTCAAGAAAAATATAGGAGAGCTCATATCTCTTTGTGGAAGCCAAGACCATTCTTATTTCACCTAGCCTGCAGCACCAATTTATATTATCGACCGGCCCTGTAGGCGTTCGAGTTCGCGACCCTGCCCTCACCCTTCTCATTCTCCGCCTGACCCGGAGTGGCACCCTTTTCTTTTCAGATCACCGCCCGAAGCACAAGAAGCGCGCCTGTCATTTCCTTTCTCCTTCAAGGCAGCCCTCTGTTTATTTTAACTGGATTAGGGAATGGGGGCGGGGAATAGGAGACACCAGTAGCGATCCTTGCTGGAGCTCCGGGAGACGACGTGACTTGCCCAAGGTCACAGAGCCAGAAGCCTGAGCATCTACCCTACCCTAGGACTTTTTGGCACCCAAAGCTCAGGTCTTTCCCTCACGCCCACGTCTCGGGCGTCTTGCGCTCTCCGGGCGCAAACACTGCGCGACTTGTCTGACGCTGCGCCCTAGGTTGTTTTGTTAGGCGAACTGCGCGGTGGGTTAGGAAAACCTTGGGTCAAGCTGTTAGGCTTGTCCCTGGAGTCTATCAGGCTGTGTGTTGGGACTACGGGTGGCCCCGAATCTGGCCAGCCAGTCACTGGGGCCCTGGGCAGCCCTACGCGCGGGCTGGGGCCCCAGAGCTCTCCTGCAGTCCCCTATCCAAGCCGCCCGCAGGCAGTTTACCGCGGCTCGCTGACAGCCTCGGAGTGCGGCCGGGAGGCGAGGACTAGGGAGAGAGGACTGCAGCTGAACCTGTCCGGGGCGCCCCAGCCATTGGCCCACCTCCACAGACTTGTGCCGCGCCGGGGTCGCCGCAGCCCTGGGCCCCTCCCGGGCCACCTGTGCGCAGACTGGCGGACCCCCAAGAGACCAGATCCAGAGAACCAATCCACTCCGGGTTTCAGACTTGGGTCCCGGTCCCTAGAGACCGCGAGGGGCGGTGGGAGACCTCCCCGCCCACCACCCCAGCCCCCTCCCTGGGGGAACCTCAGGCATCGCCTGGAGGGATTCCCGGCGGTGGGGGTGCCCTAGCGCGCCGAACGGGGCGGACCGCCCCCTCCACTCCCCCCCGCCCCGCCCCACCACAACCCCATTCCGGTACTCCAGTCCGGATTTTGCGGCGCCCGCCGGCCCGCTCCCCGGCTGCGGGCTCCGCGCGGCGGCTGGCTTGGTGCGCGGCGCGGCTGGCGCTGCGCTCCGCCCCGGCTGCATTGCTGCGCTCCGGGTGCCCAAGGGAGCCACGCGCCGCGTGCGCCCAGCAGCCGGCCGACGGGAGGCAGCGCAGTCCGCTGGCATGGGCCCCGGGGGCGCCCCGAGGTGGGGCTCTGGGTTGAGGCGCTGAAAGCCTCCCTCCCGCCCGCGGGGCCCCGCGCCCAGCCAGTCCGCCCGCCCGCGGCCATGGCCGTCTGGCCCGGCCTGTGGCCAGCACTCTTGGGCATCGTCCTCGCCGCCTGGTTCCGCGGCTCGGGTGAGTCACGCCGCTCGCGCACTGGGGAGGCTTGCGGGGTACCGTGCGCGCGAACGCCAGCTGCTCTTGTAGGTGGTGGGGGCCCGTGACCTGTGCTGCTGGACCTGCTGGGAGCCCCCAGAGGCCAAACTTTGCGAGGCGGGACGCGGGGGCAGCCTCTCGCTGCTGCGCAGCATCCCGGCGCTCTCTCCCGGAAGCCTGGGTTCTGCCAAGTCCGGGAACAGCTGTCAGCGCACAGGGCTAGCGAGTGTAGACGCCCCACGCCTCCGGGTGGGGGAAGTTTGCTGGTTGCCCGACCCCAGAGCAGGATCTGGGGTTTGGATCAACCCTGAGGAGCCTGACTTTGAGGATGCAAAATTGAAAAGGTTTGACCACATGCCGTTGCCCAGAAAATGGAAGGAGAGGGGTATTGAAGATACCTCTTCCCAGTGGCTTTTGCCCCAGCAGCCACTCACAATTTCCCAGCTTGGCACCTGGCCTCTGCCCACGTCCAGAACACAGTGTCCTCCTCTGTCCCTGTGATACACGCTCACAAACGCACACACTCAGGCGTGGAGGCGCATACAGCAGCCCCCAGCTCTTGCAGACTGCACAGCCAAAGCACCAGAGCCCCTGTAGTTGGAGCTGTGGCTCCCCAGCCTCCCCGACCCTGGGCTGGAGTCGTGCACAGTGGGCTTCACCTTGTCCCTGAAACTCCACAGCCTGTCTTCTACCTGCATGTCTGGCTGGCCACCTAACCTGCTCAGACCATAACTCACCTCCTTTCTCTTGCTGAGGGGACTTGGGAGGAGGAAGTTCCCCCTGCATCCTTTGTCTACTCTCCTGGAGCCTCCACTGAGGCAGTGCTGTGGGGGGTCCTGATCTCTGCCTCCTGCACTCAGCAGAGCTGAGCTTGAGGGGCATCGTTTATCTGATCAAGGGGGCATGGGGCTTGCCTGAATTTTCCATGCCCTCAGAACAGGGTGAGAGGGAGGAGGTTTGCTCACCAGTATGGCCAGGCCACAGTAATCACAAAGGTGTGCTGGAGGAGCTTGGGGTTCCTGAACTGCAAACCCAGACTGATTGGAGATCAATGAGGGAGAGCTCAGAGACCAGCCTGATGACTGAGGCTGGTGGCTGGTTCCTTGAAGAGTCTGCGCACTGCATCCTGTACCCACTACCTGACTGCCCCCATCCTGCCCTCCCAGTTCTCCCTCTACTCCATCTCACTTATCTCCCTTTTCCATCAGCACCCCCAAATCTTCACTTTAATAAACCTTCTTCTCCATAGCCTTCCCTTCTAATCCTGACCAAGCTGGAAGGCTGAGCTGCCATGGGTGTGTGTTCATGCTGCACACACGTGTGTGCAAGGAGTATGTGTGCAGCTCCCCAGATGAACACTCAGGGTGGTGTGTGTTGCACCACTGGCCGTGGTGAGCTGGAGGTGTTGGCCCTTCCACACATGGGGAAGGTGTTGCCAGCTGCCAAGTAGGTGCCTAGGAAATGTTTACTGAGTTGGATATGTGTAAGAGGACTGTATGGTCATAGCTGCATGTCACCACGTGAGCACGTGTAAGGGCTGTGGGCTGGCATGTGTGCCTGGGTGATAGAAGGGTTGGCAGGTGTATGCAGCATTGGCGTGTGTGTGGCCAGATGAGTGTGTGTGTGTGTGTGTGTGTGTGTGTGTGTGTGAAGGCTGGCCTGCTGCACGTGTGTGGCAATTGTATGCTGTTGCCCAGGTGAGCATGTATAGGTACGGATGACAGGTACTGGTAAGTCAGGGTACTGAAGGCAGGAATGAAGGATTGATTGCATGGGAGGCCATGGCAAATGGGATCTACATCACCTGTTGGGGCCTGGCTTGAGGTTGCCCAGGTTTAGCAGGTAGGCATTGGTGTCGCAGAGCTGCGTGGAGCAGAGCCTGTCTCCCGCACCAACTCTCAGGCCTGTGGTAGCAGCTTCTCAGAGGGACAGAGATAGGGAATGGCCCTCCTCTTCACCTGGAGCCCCCTCCTGCTATCCTCCATAGGCTCTGGGCACATGTGGCTGCCCAGGCAGGCTGGCCCTGCGGTGACCCCAGCTCCTCCCACACCCGCCTATCAGCTCAGCGGGTGAAAAATGCGTCTGTGAGTGGCTGAGGGAGGGATAGCCAGCTGGGCAGGCAGCGGGGGACGCCGGGGGGGGGGGGGGCAGTGAGATGGAACTCAGCAGCCTAGCCTCCGCAGGTCATGTACCGTCCTCTGTCACCCGATCTGGCACATTGTCGCCTAGCACAAAGCCTGTCCCTTCTGCACAAATGCACCTGAGCAGGGTCCGTCTGTGCCCGAACACACAGGCACCCACCTGTCTCACCAGATTGTCCCCTTTATACCCTGCCAGCCACACAACTGACACACAGGCCTCTCTACCTCAGGGGGCTTCCTGCCAGATACCCCCACACTCCTGAGGAGGAGAGGCATTGGGAGTGGCTTCCTTGGAAGGTGGGAGCTGAGGGGCACCAAGCTATGGCATTGCCCATCCTGACTGGAATAGTCTGTCCTTGTTCCTCTTGCTCTGGCCCCCGGCCCCTTCCTCAGGGTTGGCTCAGATCCCTCTGCCCACTCCCATTCCCAGGTTGACACAGTTGGTTGGGAAGGAAGTCATCATTTTCCGGGGCTGGAGATACCCTTACATTTACATGGAGCAGAGCCTGTCTCCTGCACCAACTCTCAGGTTCTCACCTTACATTTACATGGGCTAGCCTGGGCTTTGGAATGCCTTTGTGCCCCAGGAGAAGGCAGATCCCCTAACTAATCTGCCTGCTCTCCCTTTACCTATGTGGGAAAGGCTGCCCTCAGGAGCCCAAGACTGCATTGATCTGGACACAAATACCTGGTTCCTAGGAGCCTCACTAGGGCCAGTGGCCCCTCCTGATTTATGTCCTTTTTTCCTGCCTGGGGCTTCGTGAACCCCAAACTTGCAGGCTCAGGCCTAGGCTTGGATAGGGCTCCCCTCTTAGGGGAAGATCCCAATGCTTGGCTTAGCTGCTGTCTGGGAACATGTGTCTGTACACATATAGGTCACTTATTCCAAGCTAGCCCTTTCCTTCTGCCCCCTCCCCACAGGGGACCTACTGTCCCCTACACCTCCTTCTCCCCAGCCTGGGGCTGAAAACCGTTGCATTTCCCTTGGCTTTCCTTTCTCCTTCACGCTTCACATCTAATCTGTCACCAAGTCCTCCAGCTCAGTCCTACTTGTGACATTGCTGTGTCCCTCAAGTCCTGTGCCTTCCCGCCAACCCTGAGCTCCATTTTCCCTTACCTGGCTCACTGATCACTGCGGCGGCCACCCCCACTCAGCCCTCTTCTATGCCTCCTTCTCTCACACTGAGTCCTCACTGGCATACTGCTTTCTGTAGCTCCCTAGTGCTTGCAGGTGAAGTCTGAGTCAGGAGCCTTAAGGGGCCCTTAGGGAAACCCTGGCCTCCCTTGCTATGCATCACCAGCTGATCTGTGGAGAGGCTGGGCACACTCCTGGGCTGGTGTGCTGGACATTGTCAGGAAGGACATTCCAGACTGTGGCTTCCTTGCCTTGCAGAAGCTAGTGTCACCTAACCCTGCCAGCATGCTGTCCACCTGACTGCTCAGCCCCCCAGGCCTATCTAGGCCCTTTACTCATGCCTATCCCCACTTTGTTCTCCAGAGCTCCACTCCTACAACCCTGCTCTGCCCAGAAGGCCTCCAGGTCATCCCCTCCACAGAGGCCCAGGCTTGCTGGCTGATGTGCTTTGCTTGGGTTAAAGGACAGAAGTGTGATTCCTCAGCCTTGGGGTAGCTGCCAAAAGCCTCTGGCCTGTGCCACCTCCTCTTCTTCCAGTGCTTTCCACAAGTAAGGCCATCATCTGTGGCACTGTAACCCTGCTCTCTGCCCCAACATGCTCCAAACCATGGCCAGCCAAGTGCTTAGTGTTTTTCTGTTTCCTTGATTGAAGTTTGGATTATCTGGCCAAACGGAGGGCCACTTGTGGTCAGGGATGAGGAGAAAAATTTGTTTCAGCAGTGATCCTATCCTTGTTCCTGAACAAGACTGTCCTACTCCAGCAAGGCTAGAAATGTTCTTCTTGCTCTGGCTCCCGGCCCCTTCCTCAAGGTTGGCTCAGATCCCTCTGCCCAACCCCACTCCCAGGTTGGCACAGTTGGTTGGGAAGGAGATCATCATTTTCCGGGGTTAGAGACACCCTGTGCTCACCTTACATTTATGTGGGCTAGGCTAGGCTTTGGAATGCCTTGGTGCCCCAGGAGAAGGCAGATCCCCTAACTAATCTGCTATGCAGGGTAGGGATCAGTAAGGCCAGGCTTTCTTATGCAGGGTGATGGTGAACAGGGACACTGTACCCTGGTGCCACATTCATATACAGATGGCAAACCAGCCCACAAGAGGGTATTTGTGAACTACCCACACAAATTGTATACCCCTGACTGCTAAGTAGGGCTCTCCCTGACCACCCTATTCCCACCCTGGCATAGATTTCCTAGAGTAGGTGTTTTCTTGTGCAAATAGTGTCATTCAGAGAGTTAACACCAGGATTTGGGGCCATTCTGTGCTTCACCTATGTGTAGCTGCTGGTTCTTGAGGCTGGACTGTTAGGTTCTTGAGGCTGGACATTATACTTAGCTACCCAGATGGGAGCTCAGTCCTCTGCAATCAGTTCTAGCAATCCCCCCTTCCTTCTTCTTGTCTGCACCCATGGAAGCATCCTTTGGCATCTGGGAAGCTTTGACTTCCTCTTCCTACCGAGTAGACTGCAAGAGGCTGGGACCCTGGGGACAGAAAGGACTGGCTTTCTACCCAAGCCATGTGACCTTGGGTAAGTAACTTTCACTCTGCAGCTTGCTTCTGCATCTGTAGACTGGGCTGTGTCTCCCTCCTGGGGTTACAGTAGTAAACTGATGAGCAACAGAGAAAACACCCCAGTGTCTAGCAGTTGCTCCTGACTTTTTTGTCTCCTTCCTCCATTTTCCTACTCATTTGAGGCCAGTGAGTCAGGACAGAGCAGGGAATTTAAGATGTACTGGGGCCCAAACCCAAGAGCGAAGCTTCTCCATGGGAGCTGTTCATTGCCTTGCCCCAGCCCCAGGAAGGAACCAGACAGGAAGATGGGCAGTTTCTAGTGGAAGCACATATAGCACCTTCTGCAAGGTCTTAGGCCAGTTCCTCAAGTGTTGAAAGGGCAGTTGTTCCATCCTGTCCTGGAACTGTGTGCTGGTGATTAGCTCTTCTGCCACATAGGAAGAGGCACCAGAGGGGAGCAGGGCTCTTGGGTAGTGCTGTTAGGTTGCTGTGTGATCTGGACCAATCACTTAACTTCTCTGTGCTGTCTGCCTTAAAGGATTGGTCTTGATGACTCCATCAGGGTAGAAGTGGTGCCCAGGGAGGCTGCCCGAGGGTGGGGTTTAGATTCATCCCTCAATACCAGGTTCCCCAAGAACTGCGCACAGCTACCTGGCACCTGCCAAAGACACCAGCATCCCTGGCAGAGGCTACTGTATCACCTGGGAACCAGGTGGTAGCTGGGGCAGAGCCAAAGTGGCTGTGAGAGAGGTGGGAATTGTGACTCCCAGCTCCCATGCCAGGAAACCAGCTCCTGCTTCAGCTGGTGAACACCCCTAATTACAGAAACAGGCCTTCTCAGGGGCTCTCAGAAGGTCAGGATGCCAGCGCCTGAACTCCACCTTCTTCCCCAGCTCTGATATCCAGTGACAGGCTGCTTTAGGTCCTCAGTGCCTAAACCCCAGGCAGATGGAAGAGATGGCGGAAGGTGAGTTGCCAGGCTCTGGTGCCTGGGTTTGGACCAAGACTAGGACTAAGGTGAGCAAAGGAGGTGTCTGAAGTAGGAGTCTGCATAGTGCAAGTACAGAGCCAGTTCCCAAAAATAATGCCACCCTAAAGTGCCCTTGGCACTTCGGTCTCCTCTTAGTCCTGGTCCTGGCTTCAGCTTCTCCCTGTTCTTGTGTCCTTGGCTTGTAGCTCACCATCGTAGGTTCCATCCTCAGCATCACTTGGCTCAGGGGCACAAGCACCTGCCTGGCAAATGTGCCCCCGCCTGGAAAATCTAAGGTCACGAGTTTGATTCTTGGCACCCCCACCAAAAAAAAAACAAAAAAACAAACAAACAACAACAACAACAAAAAAAAAAAACATTGAAAAGAGCTAAAAGATCTAGGGATCTAGAGACAGGGTTGTTGTGCAGATTACCAGCTGATGTTAGGTGGTCAGAGCACATGGTAGTTATTCAGGAAATTCCAGCAACTGATGGTGAATACTCAGAGGCCACTGTTCTGGCCTCTCTGGGGGACTTGAGTGTGGCTGCCTGTGGAAGAGAGTGCACTAAGAGGGCCAGGTTGGAGAGGCCTATTGAGGCTCCCATGTGGGGCCTCTGTCCCTTGTCATGCCCAAGGCAAGGTGCACATATAAGACCCTTTCCTCTTTCCAGCATGGTCACTGAGCCAACTGACTGGGTTTGCGATTGGGAACCAGGGACGCCTGAGTGGCAGCACTTCCCCACAGTAGACCACAAAGGGAGAAGTTTTCCAGGCTCTCTTTGCTGGGGCAGAGGTCCCTGAAAGACCCAGTCTCTGAGTAGGGTCACTAGGGGAGTGCCAAGGCCAGTCATCACCAGAATGGTGGGTTCTCCAGAGCTGAGGCACTCCCACGCCTGGATGTCACTGCTGTGTCCATCTGGAAGGCTCAGGGTCACCTTGAGCTTCAGGCAAATGTGTGGCTGAGATTTGGGGTGGAGATGAGGGGAGAGGAAGTCTATCTAGATTGACAGACCTGAGGGACAGCTGCAGGAGTCTCGAGGAGAGAGCTCCCCACGCAGTATATCACCTCTGCCCTGTACCACCCCGGCCAGGGCAGCAGGTGGTACTCTCCGTGCCTCTCCCGGCCTGGCAAGCCCCCGCCCGAAGAACCTGCAGGGGGTACACCCCGAATTAGACTTCAGCCTCCCTAACTGGAGTAGTACGCGTTGGAGCTAAGGGCTGCGTGTTTTTTCCAGGTCCGCCTTTCTTTCCAGCCCCTACCTTATCCCAGCCCTCAATTATGCCAGGCACCCGGTAGGAAATCTTCCTTGGCGCCCCCTGTGTGCCTGGGTCTGCAGCCTCAGAGCCCCCACCTCGTTGTCAAGGTAGCTTAGCGGGCGGGGTCCCTCCGGCCAGCCGAGCTGCGGGGCACGTGAGCGGCTATGGGCTGCAGGTGCCCGAGCCAATGGGAGCTCGAGCCGAGGGATTAGCAATTAGCTGCAGCTAGCTGCTGGGTTCTGGGAGGGGCTCGCCCCCAGAGGGGGGTTCCGAGCTTCGGGAGGGGCAGCACACAGACCCTATTTCAGCCCCAGCGCGGGTAATTAATACGCTGTAAACTCAGGTGGCGGAGCCCGAGAAGGGGCGGGATCCCTCCGCCCGCCAGCCCGCCCGCAGCCGCCCGCCGGATTATCGGCTCTTTGTTCGCCGCCTGTTAACAAGTTCCTGGCTGAGCGCTTGGCTGCCGCCCACCCGGGGAGCAAGCGTCCAGCCTCTGGGCGCGGATGGTTGGCCTCCGCCCCTCATCTGACCCTGCGCCCAGATGCAGACCCCACCTGCTACCTGCCTCCTGCCCTGCCATGGCGCCCTATGTGAAATGGGTGGGCGGGCTGGGCATTCTTCCAGCGATCTAGCGTCCGGCTGACTTTCTGCAGAAGGCGGTTGTCCCCATTACCTGAGCACCTCCTGTAGGCCGGCGACTTCAAATGCACCGGCATCAACATTCCCATTTTACAGAAGAGGCTGGGCGTGCAGGCTTGTAGCAGAGTCTGGCCATCCTGTGCAAGCCAAAGGTTCCAGTCTACATCTTTGACATCTTAGCACGTTCTGTGGCTAGGAGGAGAAGGAGCCTTCAGTGGATGTAGGCTATTAAAGGCTTTTATTCTTAATTTGGTGATAGTACTCATTGTAATCAAGGGCAGTGATTGGCTTTGCCTACATCATCTCATCAAAACCCCAGGATGACCCATGAGGTAGGTGAGGTTAGCCTTATTTATTAGATGAAGACATTGAGATATCAGAGATCAGACTTCAGGAAGTGGCAGGGATAGGACCTCAGTACTGTTTTGGCTGGGTCTCCTACTCTCAAACTGTGAGACAAAATGGTGTTCCATGTGACTCTATGCTGTCAGGACTTTGTCTGGTGCTCGGTGGACTGGAAGGAAGAAAGCCAGGAGACCTCAGTCCTCTTGGGTTAAATCTCCCACCTCCTCCCAGCGCACTCCCTGTCTGTATGCTGACCCCACCTGGTTGCGGTGCACCTGCTTTCTAAAACAGACAAAGGTTGCCCAGCCCACAGGGTTGTGGCTATGAAAACCCTTCCTCTAGGAGTTGGCTTTCCTCACCTGTAGCTTTGAGCTTTAATCCCAAGGAACAAAACTGCTTTCCTGTAGTGAGGTAGATTTCTTCCAGTAAGTGCTCCCAGATGGCTCTTGGCCTCTTGAGGCCACACCTGATGGCTTCTCTCTTTTCAGTTATTGAAGACAAGACCCCTGCCAGGCCCCATATGACTCTTTCTGGGCCAGGAATCTCCAGTCCTCTCAGGCCTCGGTTGGCATGGTTCTGAGCCCCTCTTTCATCCTCTATATCCTTGTCACCTGTCTCTGGGTGTTAGCACAATAATTATACCCTCCTTGATCCTAGGAACTTAGCATACTGATTCAGTGCCCCAGCATGGAGTAACAGGGTACTAAGTGTGTCTGTTGCAAATAATGGAAAGTCCAACCCTCATTGTCTCAAGTAAAAAAAAGGGAAATTAATGGTGCATACAAATGAAAAATGAAGGGTATCTTTAGTTTCAGGCAGGGTTGGATCCAGAGAGAAGAGTATGACCAAGAACCATTCCTCATTTCTGCTTTTGAGGAATTGGTATAACTCTCCAACAACCTCTTTCTCACAACTTAAAGCCGTTGCCAGGAACCAGGAACTCCCAGGGATACACATACATCCTCATAGTCTCAGTTCAAGGGAAAACAGAAAGCATCTCTTCCTTTGACCATCCCAACAAATGCCCTGATCTTTCCCCATTAGTCCAGCTCAAGTGCTATGCCTATTATGGGAGCCAATCACCACCTTGAGGGTTATGGTTATGCATATTGCATTGTGCTTTAGGCCACCCTTATCAGTGTCTTGTCACCCAGGTGGCTTGCCATTCCTTGAAGGTTCTTATTCTTCAGGAAAGGATGGAGACAGTTATCCTCAGATTTAACCAGTACGTCATTAACATATTTTGTCCAAATATTTAATAGTCATGTTGACTAACATCAAGGATATAACCTGCTCAAAGGTAAAGCCTGAGTCTATGTCAACCTTAACTATTTAATCTGCAGTGGTAGAAAATACAGGAATACCAGTTATTCAATAGGTTTAGTAGTCTGGCATCTGGTTCATATATCTCCATTTGCTGATCCTAAGATACTTTATCACATGCCTGGTTGAAATCCAGACGTGTTGTTTTCAGTCTGGCCCTAGTCTACCACAACAGTAACCTTATAATAAAGAGAAGCTGGTTGATGTTCATGATCCGTGGGGATCCAGCGTGTCTCTCAGTGTCCTTTCTTCCATTGGTCACCTTCATGAGTTGAGAAGCTCTACTAGGATTGTGCCTGGTGTTTGCATCAGGTTCACCAGGCTGTGGCTTCTCCAGTGGAAATCTGCTGGGTTTTCTATCAGGCCCAATGCCACATCTTATATACAGTTCTGTGGATGTTTTGGTGACCCCCTCATCCTAGCAGCCAGGGCCTGAGGGACCTAGGTAAGTGTTTCCCCAGGATGGGTTGTTTTCCTGTTTCAGAGCCTGCTTTTCTGTCTTGTTTCTTCTCTCACCACCCGAGCCCTTACCAGTATTTTCCATTTTTTTGCCTAAACTTGTGAGAAGCAATTTCTGTTGCTCAAAGAACCCTAAGTGGCATAAGCACTGAAACAGATTTTCTTCCTTTATTGACAACTAGAGCACAGCTTATACATCTAGTTTCCCATGACTGCACTCCCACTTTCTCAGTGAGATTCAACAGACCCATCTCCTAGACCTGCAGTGAGATTTGTCAGGGCCAGAAAACCTGAAGTCATTCCCAAATACCTCTCCTATCCCTCTTGCTTGTTTTTCAGTCCTTATTAGATTTGGCCTTGATTCTCTAGTTCAGTGTCCTCAGGTAGAAAATAGCAGAAGAAGCCAGAGCATCCCAGCATCCCCCCCAGCCAGGGAGCTTGCCCTTCCTGGTCCTCATCCTCTGAGCCCATTTCCTGTCCTGTTGGCTTTGGTGTCTCCCATGAGCCATGGCTGGACCTGTGCTCAACATTCTTTGCGTGGTGCTTTGATCCATATGCTATCACTGTTTTCTCCCACATCTTCTTTCACTGGGTATGTCTAGTTAGAATCTGAACCTACCTAATTGTCATGTTGCTGCCCTGATACTTTGCTAGAGACCAGCTTCTTCCCAGTTCTTTGTGGTGAGGCAGTAAGAGATCTATTTTTGACACCCACCTGACATTCTCAAGGCCCTTTCTCCTTCAGTCCCTACTGGGGTTTGGGGAGGCTGTGGCTTGTGTGAATTGTTTGAAACCCACACTCCAAGGCCAGGATGCCCTCTGGAAGTGATCAGCACTCCCTCTCCATCACTGGTGTCCTACTCAGTGATTAGGATCTGGCTCTCTGGGAGGGCCAGGGAATTGGTGGCCAGTTTTCATGGTGTAAATACTTCTACCGTGGACTATTTCCGTATACAAAGATATAAGCAGGCTTGAAGAATTCTGGAAATTTCAACAATTTCCTGAGTTGTCTCCAACATAGCATAGCTTCTGACCAAGGTCACTCCAGCCTTTTGAAGTGACCACAGGAGGAGTCCAGGGCACAAGCACTGGCTTTTTAGAACTTTCTCTGCCAGCCCCACTGACTCCCTAAGGCTTGGGGTAGGTCCCCCTAGCACTATGGTGCCCTAAGAGAAGGGAAGTAGGGTACACACTAGAGGGCTGTAATTACAAGCCAGCACTCTGAAGCTGATGGTTTGGGTTAGAATCCCTACTTACGTGACCTTAGATTATTTAAGTCTTATCTGCCCCAGTTTTCTCACCTGAAAAATGTATATAAAGAAAGATGTCTACTTCATGGGGTTGTGAAGATGAGATGAGCCATTTTATACAAAACAGGTACCAGGATGGCCCATGGCAAATGCTCCACAAGTGTGCACTGCGGCCTGTGTGCTGTGAGGACAGCATGGACACACCTGCGTTTGGCAAGTCTGATACCTCTTGAATTATGTGTGTAGGGAGCAGGATCCTTGGTTACAAAACCAGCAGAGCAAGCCAAGGGCAGGATCCTGCAGGCTTGGTATCTTGGGAAAGTATTCATGTGGGGTGACAGGCATTCCTGAGGGGGCTTGAGAAGGAGGAGTGACATGGTGACAGATGAGTCACAGAGTGACTTGGCCAGATATGACTCCTGATGACCTGGAAGCTAGCATGGGTCCCCAGGACATGCAGAACGGAGAGAGGTAAGCCCACAGCCACATGTGAGTCCACAAAACTCAAGCAAGGACAAGCCATCTGCTGGCCTTTGGAGTCAGAGCTGGTCCTTAGCTAACCCCTTCCTTCATCCCAGAGTTATGGGGGTTCTGAAGCCCAAAGAATAGAGAAACTCAGCCTGAAACCTTCGCTTATGGAAGGATTTGGCCAGACAGTGGTGGGAAGAGGTAGAGGACAGACAATCCCTGGTGACAGCATGCATATAGGGGAGGCCTGCTGCAGCAGACGGTGCCTGTGGGGGCCAGCAGGCAACAGGCCTGGCTACATCTTTGAGCTGGGGAGTGACAGGCCATGAGTGGTGTTTAAGGAAGATTAATCTGGCAGCTCATGGAGGATAGATGGGAACAGAGAGAGGCTGGAGGCAAGGAGACCAGCCGGGAGGCTGCTGCGGTCATCCAGGCAAAAAATGATGAGGCCTCCCTTCACAGCAAGCAGGCAGCAGGGACGGAGTGAGAGAGATGGATGTGGGAGACATTACAAAAGAGGATGCTGCATCTGGATGGTGCATGTGGGGGGCGAAGGAGGGGGAGGAGGCAAACATGATTCAGAGCTCTGAGCCTGGGGAAGTGATGTCAGAAACAGAAAATAGATGGGGAGCTGGGCCAGGGGAGAAACTGAAAGAACAAGAGGGCTCCATGGTGGCCTGGACTCCATCCTGGGAATTCCACTCCACTGGAATGTGTCTTGCATGCAGACAGGGCTACTTGGATCATAAGCAACAGAAACCAGCTCTGGCCCAGTTAAACAAAGGGCACGTAATAGAGGGCTTGAGGTGCTGGAAGGTTATTGCATAATAAAGTCCACATTTAAAAGTATATCCTAGGAGAGAAGCTCTCAAAAGGATGGGGTGGAGATGGGACTAACTTGGTTAATGTAGGGCATTGAAAGCAGTCTGGGGGAAAGGGAATTTGCTCCCTTCTGTGTAGCTTCCTGGGGTGGCTTGGGACTACGGTATGAGACATGACTGAGAAAAAGACCTTTCTTGTAATCAGGGGTGTGGGTGGCCTTGGCAATGGAACTGTTTGAAACTATCCTGTTGGAACCCACCTGGGAAACCATGGCTAGATAGTGGTGGCCTTCAGAGAGGCTCCTTGGTAGAAGAGAAAGGAGAAGCTTTGAAACTGACTTGGACTTCAGTCTCAGCCAAACCTTTGCAGTTGGATTTGAGATTTTTACCTGGTGGGTAAAATGGGGCCTGGCCTAGTCTCTCTAGTCCCATTGTTTTGACTATTTAACATACTCTCTCAAGGACACTACACCTCTGCCCTTCTTTAGGGACCTCCCTCCCTGATATAGTTCTGTTTGGACTGCCAGTTCCAGGGTCCTGCCCCTCCCCTGGCTCAGGAAAAGTCCTGACCAGGCTGCGGAAACCTAGGAAGGTGTGGACATGGCGATTGCTCAAGAGTGGTCATGTGATCTGGGCGGAGTCGTGGGAACCTCCCAGGGCTTGTCCTGCCTACAGGTGGGGGATTCCCCCCTCTGCCTCTTGGGTTCGCAGAATAAAGAAGCAGGCTGGGATAATGGTCAGGAGCAGTTCTCCCTTGTGTGGATGAGCTTGGTTGAGGAGGAGGTGGATGAGGTTAGGAGACCAGGAACTAGCAGAAGGACTCTCCTGGGGGCCCCAAGACCTGGTGCCTGTGGCTTTTCTCCACCCTGTGAGCTGTTCCAGCAGCCTTCCCAGGCCTTGATCTGGGAGGGCTTGGCTTAGGCTTGTGCCGGTTAGAGTTGGGTTTTGCTGCCTTTTACCTGTAGAAAGCCCAGCCTCAGATCTCAGGAGGAAGACCTGACAGTGTGGGCACAGCGTCCACCCAAAGGCAGCCAGGTAGCAGCATGCAGGACGTTCATCCCCATGCAGCAGATATTCTAAAAAAAGAAAATTCGCATAAAAATTCCCATTTCAGGCTTCCTTTGGAACAAGGAAAGATCTGGGCTGTGCATAATGATTCATTTACGGGGAGAGGGGCTAAAACCTAGCTTCTACCTTGGCAGGAGTGCACCCCCACTGCCTGTACACCCATCCTCCCCAGCTGTATACTCTTTTTTCATACAGTGCCTTTTCCCACGCACCCTCCCTGCCCTATGCAGCCCCTGTATCATACATCCTGAGGCCCTGTGCACCTGGACCACTACATGCACCCCTATTGTCCATGGATTCCCCTGCCCACTATCCTACCCCACTATCCTGTACCTCCCTCCCTGCTCACCCCCATTGCCTGGTGCACAGGGAGGCTACATTCTCCACTCCATGCCCAGTGCTCGGTGTGTGTCAGCCTGAGGCCACATGCAGCTCCCTTCCCTTCCAGCATTAAGAGCCTGTCTATGTTCAGGGCCTTAGATTGCACCTGTCCCATTCGAGGTGACAGCAGATAGTCAGGTGGAACTGCCTGAAAGATAATTGGAAACCTGAGACCGGCACTTTGAGATGCAGTCATGGCAGGAAGGAGAGATGCGAGACCCATCATAAGGAACTGGTCATGGACATTGAGAGCTCTGATTCCACTCTAAGGAGGCCACTGGGGAATGGCTGCTGCGGAGACAGTAAAGCAAGATCCGTGGGTGATTTTGAGGAAGACAGAAGGAGGCCAAGGAGCAAGCAATCAGAGCTGGGGAGGAGTTTAAAGTTCACGGACGGAGGGGGAGCGGCCACAAGAAAGGCTGCTGAGATAGCCACAGCTGAGACCTGGAGGCCTAGAGGCCGTGCTGGGGTGGGGGTGCTGCTTGGGAGCTGGTGCCCAGAAGTTCACCAGGGTGGGGAGGCAGCATTTGCGAGCCAGGCAAGATAAGCATGGAGAGGGAGGCCATTTGGAAGTTGTAGACAGTGCAGAACTGTTGGAGCCAGAAAGGCGTAGCATCCATTGAAGGCTTCAGGACAGAAACTTGCTGAGACTTTGAAAAGTATTTGTGCACAAACTGTAGGTAGGACCAGAGGAGAAATGACTTGCCTGAAGTCACCTGGCTGCCACTGCAGAGCCAAATCCCTGCCCCAGCTCAGTGGAAGGCAAAACAGGCAAAAGGCCCGGGACCCAGTGAGCTTTTAAGGGATGCAGAGAGAACAGGCTAAAGGACAGGGCCTAGTGAAGGAAGGTATGCATCCTCAAGCAAGCATTTATTGAGCACCGACTAGGCACTGCATTGGGCACTACAGCTGCACAGTGACTGAGGTGAACACTCCCTGATAGAACCCACCTTGTACTGGGAAAAATGGCCATAAGCAAGCAGATAGATTAAGATAGGGATGCAGGGAGAGCTTAAGATAGTGAGGTAGTAGTTAGAAGGCAGACAGAAGGAGCCACATGGCCACAGGTGAGTTGGATGTGGAGCCACTTGGGTAGCAAATGAGACAAGATGGGCAGGGTGGGTCTCTTTGAGCAGGTGACATCTGAGCCAAGACTGGAATGCCAGGGAGGAATCAGCACAGGGCCTGTTCTTGTTGGGGTACAGAGAGCTGTGGAGCCTGACAAAGACAAAGCATGCTGCCTTCTATCTTTCTGTATTTATTGGTACTTTATGCCATCTCTGCTTCTAGAAAGCTGCAATGGAAGAGCAGAGTGACCAGAAGTGCCTCTGGGGGAAAATGTGGCTTAGGTAACTGGCTGCAGCACACCAGCAGGCCTGCGTGGGTCCCCCCTGGAGCCCTGGCGGGGAACACTGCTCTGCTTCTGTCTTGACGAGGGAAGAGGGACCGGGCTCAGGCTCTCAGGCCGGGACTCCTGTGGGGCTGATCCTGAAAACTCAGGCAGGCCACTTCGGCTCTTGAGGCAAGTCTCAATGTCTACTGTCCCCACCGTCACCCAGTATCAAATAGCCATTTATAAAATGAGCTTAAGGAGGTCCGTGGAAGTTGGACTTTTATGCAGTATATTTTTTAGTTGAGGTGAAATTCACATGACATTAACTGTAAAGTACACATTGTAAATGCCATAGCTGAGTGGCGGTCAGTGCAGCCACAGTGTGACACCATCACCTTGGTCCAGTTCCAGAACATTTTCCTCAGCCATAGGGAAACCTGCTTTAAGCAACCTTTCCCCATTCCTCCCTTTTCTCAGCTCCTGGAAAACACTCCTGTGCTTTCCATCTCTGTAGACTTGTTCATTATGGATATTTCATGTAAGAGGAATCATACCATTTGTGGCTTTTTGTGACTGGCTTATTTACTTAGCATAATGTATTAATGGTTCATCTATGTTGTAGGACGAATCAACACTTCCTTTTTATAGCTAACTAATATTCCATTATCTGTTCATCACTGATGACATTAGGTTGTTTCCACCTTTGGCTCCTGTGAATATTTTTTTTCTTCTGTATTGAGGGCAGGGTCTACAGGGTCTACAGGATCTCACTACGTAGATCGGACTCATAGTGATTCTCTTGTTTTCAGCTTCCCAAGTGTACCACCACACCCAGTCTCAATCGCTGTCTCAGTGTTCCCCTTGAGTGGGGTTGGCAAAGCATGCCAAGGATCAAACCCCAGTCACTGTGCTCTGCCTAAGCAGGCGTTTTAGTCCACTGAGCTATCAGGCCGGCCCTCCTGTGAATAATATGCTATGAATGCTTGTGTGCAAGTATTGGTTTTCTGATCCCTTAGGTACCTCGAGCAGGCTTGCTGGGTCACATGGTAATTTGGTGTTGAACATTCTGAGGAACTGCCAACCTCTTATCCTCAGCAGCTGCACCATTTTGTTAGTTATAGTCATATTTAACTAGCAGTATGTGAGGGTTCCAGGCTTCTCACATCCAGTGCTTATCTTTGAAGTATTAAATTCTTGAAAAGTTTTTCTTTTCCATCACTCAGGGCCCTTCCTTTTCAGTATAGGAGTCCCTTGGCGGCCTGTAGTCCACTCTGCCTGGGGTGGGTCTCCTGGTGCAGGATGGGAATCCACAGAGGCCTGCGTGAGAACTCTTGGTCCTACAGCAAGCAGCGGGTCGGGGTGGCTGTCAGTGGCCACCAGGGCCTCTTCCACCCTCTCAGACCCATTTCCCTCTGCCCCTCCTCCCTCAGCCCCCTCCTCCATGCATGTACCCAACCAGGAGCTGCCCTCTCCACCCCTCTGCTCCATTTTGTGTGTGTGTCTCATCACCAGGATAAATGTAGCTACAAACAGTGCGGCGAGTTGGGTGCTAATTTGTCAGACGCAGTGCGCGGCTGTGATTCCGAATACATTAACATTTTCACATGAAATCATTTCAATTTTTAGTGATTAAGAAGTATTTGTTTTAAAGCATCACGGCGATTTGCTGAAGGCCTTTGGGGGGGCAGTAGAGGTGGGGGCAAGGGAGGCCCCATGCGTAGTTCATTTATGGGCACCAGTGCAAGACGTCGCCACTCTATACCTAAAACTGTGCCTACCTGAGCCTCCTGGGCTTGGGACCAGAGGACTGAGTGGACACCATTGATTCTGGTGGCCTCTGCAGCTCAGAAGCCTCAGCCTCCACCTTCCCTTGACTTTTCCTTGTCTCCCTGGCCTCAGGGAAGTGGTATCTTCTCAGAAATACCCAGTCTAAAGTAGAGGCCCATCACTCTCTGTTTTAGCTTCATGGCATTTATCAACATTGGCATTTACCTATTTCATTGACTTTTTATCCGTTCATTTTATGCTTCTTTAACTAAAACTTAAGTTTTTTTGAGGACAGAGACATTGGCCTGCTCATACAAGAGTGGCTGGTGAGTGGGTGGATTTATAGATATGTAGATGCATGGGTTGATGGATAGGTAGGTAGGTAGGTAGATAGATAGGTTTATGGATATAGATGGATATATAGATATATAAATGGGTAGGTTTATGCATGGATAATTGATGAATATATAGATATATAGATGGGTAGGTTGATAGATAGATAGATAGATAGATAGATAGATAGATAGATAGACAGACAGGTTTATGGATAGATGGGTGGATAGACCAATGAGAGGGAGGATGTGTGGTTGTGTAGTGGGCACAGAAGACCACTCATCTTTGAGTTAAGCTCTTTCTGGACCTTGAGGGACTCCAGCCCTTCCCAGTTAAGCTACCTCTTATGTGCCAGGCTTCCGTGTACCTGAGAAGTGCAAGTTTACTACCACTGGGTGGGGATATACACACAGGCCTTCAGGCTCCCATCCTTTCTCATTATCCCCACTCCATAGAGCCCGTCTGGGCTTCCCTCTCTGTCCTCTTCTCCTTAGGGTGTAGAGAGGTCCATTGTGAAGGGTTCGCCTAAGTTTTTTGACAGACTGGCTCCTCCAGGACTCAGGTACCACAAGTCTTGGCTAGAGACCCTTTCCTTCCCTTCTGGGGTCTCCTAAGTAGGGTGGCCTTTTCCAGCAGCTCATAATGCAGCCAAAGGCTGTGCTGAGAGGATGCACCTACAAGGCCCTGTGTGGGTGTGTTCCTTCTTGTGGAGTGGCTCGTGTGTGTCTGTGTGTGATCGGATGCACAGGTATTCACTGATCAAGAGTCAGTCTCCTTTCAGCAGTCTTTTCCCTGTGACAGTCACACAGGAGTCCCTTGTACGTCCTTCTGTGCTTCCCAAACTTCTGTGGCCCCACCCCCATTTCCACATCCCCCCATAAGACCCCTCCCCCACTCACACCAGTGAAAGGAAAATAACTGGAAGCTTTTATCGTTCAGCAGAAGCAACATCAGAAAACAATTATTGTTTTAATTACCTGCTGTCGCCGTACAAGACAGGGAGGTTGTAAAGTGCGATAAAATCTTTCATGTTAATGGACTGCCAGCCTGGGCCAGGGCGCGATTTATGGGGCTGCAGCTGGTAACTCCAGTCAGCTGGTATGGAGCCCCTTGGGTCCCTCTCCTTGTCCCTGAGGCCAGGTCTCCAGTGCTGGGAGCCCAGGCACCTTTTCTGTCACCTGTCTACCCAGGAATGCTCAAAACCAGCACATAAGCAGGAGGGTCCCAAAGGGTCTGGCTGCTTGAGGTGTGAACCTTGGGTTGGCCCCTTCTGCTCCATGGAAGAAGTGCCAGTGTTGGGCTAGGGCCAATGTCTCTACACAGACTTGCTCACCAGCACCCTACCCTGTGGGAGCACCCCACCCTCCAGCCATACCTGCCTGGTGCCCTGCTACATCTTGGACATCTGCTGTGCCCAGAGCTGTCCTTCAAATCCCTGCAACCCCACACACTTGTCTCCCCCTGCCCTGTCCACTTCCACCTTCTGGAGCCTGACCACTGCTCTCTGGCTGAGGTCCCTGTCATTCTGCCCACCCCAGTCCAGCCCTGTGACCGTTTGTGCTGTCTTCCCATAATCCTTCACTGCACCATCCCTGCTTAAGAACAAACCCTGTTTTTTTCTAGACAGTTTCATACATTTCCCCACTGAAGCCGCACAGTAGTGCTTTGAGGAGATGCCATGATTATGTGCCCTGTTTTACAGAGGTGGAGACCAAGGCACAGAGTAGCCAGCTGTTCAGATTGCATTCTGACTTCTAAGCACTGGTGTGGAATGCTCAGAATAGTGCCAGGAAGGGTGTTTAGACATTTTGGGTTTGTTTATTTGTTTGCATTATTGGAGATTGAACCCAGGGCCTTGACATTGAGTTATAGTCCCAGCTCCTTTTAATTCTTTTTTAGAAACAAGGTCTTGCTTGTAATCCTCCTAGAGTTCTGAGATTACAGTTGTACACAAACATCCCAAGACTGTTTTGTAGGTTTGTGGTGGTAGTGGTGGTAGTGGTTTTTTGTTTTGTTTGAGATGAGTTCTCACTATGTTGTTCAGGCTGGTCTTAAACTCCTGGGCTCGTGATTCTCCTGCTTCAGTCCCCTGAGTAGCTGGAACAACACTATGCCTGGCTCCATTTTGGATCTAATCATAATTTTTATTATTGCCTTTCAACCTGGAGTACATCACTTAGCTGCTTGATTACACCTCACTTTTCTCACCTGTAAAATAGGCACAGCAGTCCCTCATTGTTACTGTAAGTGTGGTGGTGGTGGAGGCTCAGGCTGTGAAGATGGGGAGGCTTGACTAGGAAACCATCAGATCTGAGTCATAGAAGGATGAGAAGGAGCAAGGAGAGAAGTCAAGAGGAGTCAGGCTGGCCTCTCCCAAAGCTCACATCACTTTTAGCCCTGCCTTTTCCTACACAGGGCCAAGCACAGGCCTGGCATGTGTGGGCCAGTCTCACATTCAGGACACAGGTAAATGGCTAAGAACCAAGGGACTCCAAGAACTTCGGGAGTTGTGGCTAAGTCTGAGGAGAGTGGGGCAAACTCGAGAAGGTCTTTACACTGCTGCCCAGGACTAGGTAGGGCTTCCTGTGCATCCTTAGGAGCCCAGCTTCCTTTCCAGACAAGTTTGGTGCAGGCTGTGAGTTTGCCCTGGATGGCCTCACTCCTTAATTCATTCACTCACCCACTCATTCTTTCATGCATCAGCTCATGTCTTCAGCAAATGTTTGCAGAGCGCCATGTCTGTCTGGGCTCTGAGCTGGATGCGGGGCTGTCTGGAAGTCCAGTGGAGCTGCACGCACACCCTCGTGGAGCTGATATTCGAGTGCAAGGGACAGGCAATGCGCCAGTGAACAAATGAAGAAATGAAATAATTACATGCTGTTGGGTGCACAGAGGAGAACAAAAGAGCCGCGACGGGATTCCCCCCTCCTCTCCTTTCTGTCCCTGTCCTGTCTGTATGTGAGAAGTGGCTCGCAGCTTCTCAGCCCTGCTGAGATGCATGGTTGGCATTAGCAGCCCAGCCTGCCAGATATGTCTCCCTGTCTTCCCTGGATTACTTGCCCTATTTTGCCCATTGCTTCCAAACTCTAATGTATTACCCAGGGCCAGGGAGGGGCCATTCATTTAAAGATCTTTCTATGAAATCTTCTCCTCTGAGAACCTTAAGGGAAAGAAAAATGACAAGGGAGGAGGAAAAAGAGAGCAAGAGAGATCTGATCTCAGAACTCCTGAGCAGCAGGACAGATGCAGAGGGGCCAGAGCTGTTTCCCAAGAGCCCTGCTTGCCAAGTGTTGTGAATATTCTCTCACCTTTCCTCTTGCCCCCTAAAGGGTCCTGCATCTCTCCTCCAGTCTCCTTCCCTCTCTCCGTACCTGTGTCCATGAAGGAGTCTGAGTCTACCCAACCTCCAGCCTTCCAGGGAGAGTCTGTCCCCATATACAGGGAGATGCTGACCTTGATTACTGTTCAGTCTGGCTGCGTCCCTCTTGTTTCCCTCCCAGTTCTCTGAGGAGCCACAGGTTCATATCCGGCTACCTCTGGGGATGAGCCTCAGTGCTCTCATCCTCTGGAGCTGGGCCAGAGTAGCTGACTGGTTGGACCCACCCTGTGCCGAGGCCAAGAGAAGACGTGAGCCAGTATGGCAGCCACAAAGCAGAGCTGAGTAAGAGGCAGGCTGGAATGTGTGGCCCCTGGCTGGTACTTGGGTGGCTCTTTAGGCAGGGAGTCGCCATCCCTTGGGGTCTTACGTGGTATCTGCTTCTCATGGAAGCATTCAGAAATATAGTCACTGTGGGGAACTCTACAGTCTGTGGGTAGCCTGGCCAGGGAGAGAGGTGGTCTTGGCAGGACTTGTTAGGGTGACAGGTGTTCTCACACATGGTTTGGGCCTGTGAGGGGGGCCTCTGGCCAAGCTCTGGCTTGTACACCTAGCGATGGCTATGGACACTGGTTGTGACTAAGGAAATGTGCACTTGTAGGGGAAGGTGACCCTACTGGGTGCTTGGAAACCAGGAACACACTTCTCAAGGCCAGCCCCTAGGGCTGGAGCCTCCTGCCAGGCCTGCCTGTCTTCTGTCTAAACAGAGGTTGTCTGCCAGTGCAGTGTCACTCAATGTGAGTCTCCCAGGAATGCTCCCAGGTGAGAAGGCTGGGCAGATAGCTGGGTCCCTGGCCTGTGGCAGGGCAAGCACCCCATCCAGGATTCTCTACCAGCCATGGTCCAAATTTCAGGAGATTCCCTGATCTCTTCCCAACAGTTCCAGATGCTCCAAAGCCTCCCATGCAATGCTCTCCTGTGCTGGCATTTCTCTGCCTGGCTCTGTCCCCTTCCTGCTTGTCAAACATATGAAATCACTGGGCCCTTCAAAGGACAGCTTTGAGTCTCTCCCACTGTGCAGTTGTGTGCCCGAGTGTGGGGACGGTTGTAAATGCTTGTGCACCTGAGCATGGATATAGAGGTGCCAGCATCTGTATAAACGGATGTCTTCAGTAAAGCATATGTGTGCACGTGCCTTGTGACTGTATGTATCCTAAGTGTCCTAGAGTGTGGGTTCCCTGTGTAAATGTGTCTTAAAATTGGATTCATCTGGGATTTGAAGCAACTGTTTTCTCATCGATGAGGAGCTGACAAAGGAAACAAAAGTGTGAGTGACTCAAGAGTCTACTGGATAAAGAAGTGGAAGATGTGAGCTCAGGCAAGAATGGAAGCGAATCTCATTTAAAAAAAAACATTTAAATAAAAGATCTGGAAGAGAATATGTACAGGGAAATCATGAAGTTTGCAGCTAAATTGAGACTCTCCTGGGTGGTAGTAAAATGCCAGGCTGGTGAAGGGTAAGCTTCAGGGAACGTGCATCTTGCGCATCTTGAAAGGCGGTGGACACGGCAGAGAATGGCCAGCAAATTTTAGTGAAGGGGAAATGATGTAGGGGAACCTCAGGAGAAGGGGTTTAGGGCTTCTTTTCTGAGAAGGGCCTCAGAAGGGCATCTGCAGACTGGACACCATGGGGAAGGCAGCCGTAGATGTTCCTTCTCCCAGCACACGACAGAGGAGTGGCTGCATCCGACATCTCTCACGCTTGTGGTTATGTCTTCTTAGTGGGGTGCCAGCCTGACCTTTAGGGGAACCCGTGTTCTGTGACAGCTTTATGTGATGTAGGTAATTCATTTCCCTCAGTTTGCACATCTGTGAAATGGGGGCAGTAATTCCCGGTAGCCTTCACAGGGGTGTGAGAGCAACTGAGATTCACATAGATGACGGTGTGTAGGTAACTGTAAAGCTCGGCATCACTGTGAGTGGTTGTTGTCAAGAGAGTTGTGATGTAAAGGCAACTGTCATATAAAATCAGACTAGCTCATTTGGGACTGTCTTAGACAGCAAGAGGTTGCGAGGGAATGGTAGGAATCTATAAAATTGGAAAGGGCATAGAGAAGGGGCGACTTGGGCTTGTTCAGTAAAACCCAGCCTGATGGAAGGAGCCCCTCCTCACTCTTGGCCCCCAGGAAAGCTCAGGAGAGGTAAGTTTAAAACCAATAACAGGAAATCCTGCTGCACTCAGCAGGGAATAAACTTTGAAAATCATTTCCCCTAGAGGTGATACAGGCTGGAAATATAAATTGCTTCCAGAAAGGTTTAGATAAATTCATGGATGGCAGAGCCAGGATGGTTCTTGGACAAAATTAGAATGTGGGGAGGCCTCTGCCCTGCGAGAATGATGTCAGAGAGGAAGTCCCTGCCGGAACCACCTGATAACCTTGTCTCTGTCTATATTTAGGAGCAGCTTGTCCCTTTCTGATGAGGCCGTTGCCTCTCACCAGCCCACCTCTGCTCTGCGAGTGCCTTCACCCCCTCCTGGCCCCCTGCTCCCATTAAATTCCATTCCGTGGTGTTTTGTAGCCCCATTCCCAGGTCTTTACTTCACAGTGCAAACCTCTGCCTCCAGCTTGCCCCTGACATTGCCCGTGCCATCTCAGAACAGCCATCGATCCTTCTGTGTACTGCCTTCTAGCATAGGAATCTTGCCTGATGGTACCCATGAGCTAGCAAGGGCTGGAGTCTCCTGCCAGGCCCTCCAATGAATATTGTTGGCATGCGGCCTGTCTCCCCGGCTGCCTTCCCAGAGCCTGTCTCTGCCTGGCTGCTCTTCTCTGGGCCCCTCGCAGAGGCTGGCTGAGTTGAGGTGGTCGTTTGAGCCCTTCAGGGACCCACAACCCTGGAGAGCTTAGGCACCATGATGGACTGATATCCACCCTAAGGACAGAGTCACTATCAGAAAACAGGTTTGTGTGGGTTTGTGCCAGGTTATCTACCCCATGCAGAAGGTCTTGTGGGACTGGGATTAGCAGGGAAAGCAAGGTTGGGTAGTGTGCTTCCCTACTGTGGTTGCTACGATGCTTTGAATCTTTTCCAAGTTGCCACAGATGGGCTGGGTAGCTAGCTGTGGGCAGAGTTGTAGCACCACGGACAGCGAACCTGGCCACGCAGCCCTTTCAGCACAAGGGACAGTGCCACACAGCCCTGCGGCTGATTATTAGGCCTGTCTATGGAGCTCTGCTGCCTACCTTTGTTAGCTTCTCTTTGGAGGTCCCCACTATTACTCCTGGAGAGTTCTCGAGACTTTGCTTACCCATTTCCAAAGAGTTATTGAGCACCTACTGTGCGCTGGATGCTATTTTGCCAGTGAGAATATATTGCTGAAGGAAACAGTCAAGCACTTGCTCTAGGACAGTGATGGGCAAACCTTTTAGAGGTGAGTGCCCAGACTGCAAGCCAAAAACCACTGATTTATTTCAAAGTGCCTGCAGTACAATTAAATGGGAATATTAAAGTTTTAGTTTAACAAAGGCAACTCTCATATATTAATATCTTTTGTCTTTTAAAAAAATGTGCCTTAGGTTCACTAGCACTGGCATTGCTCTTGAGAGTCTCCAGTCTTTGCTCCCACACCCTCTCCAACTGTGTGGCATCATTTGCTGTGAAGTCCTCACCAGAGACTGAACCAGAGGCAGCTGCCTGCTCTTGGACTTTTGGCCTCCATATCTGTGAACTAAACAAGCCCTTTGTTTATGAAGTTAGCCTGTTTGTTATAGTAACAACAATGGACTAATACAGTGGCCCTACCAGACCATGGGGTGCGAACAAATTATGTTTTCTTACAAACTTGATTCTGCTGCTTAACTCTGGTGGGAGAAATCAGAAGCAATGGGGAAATAGGGACTGATAAAACCCTATTCTGATGGTATCTTGGGATACTAGGAGGTCACTTCCTTTTGTAAAAGCCTTCCATGGTTCCCCAGTGCCTAGAGAAGTAAGTAGCATTTCCCAAACCTGTCATTCCAGTTCCTTTTTGATCTAACTTTCCAGTTTTATTTCCTTTCTCATGTTTCCTACACTCCACCAAACTAGATTGTCAGTTAAAGAGCTTTTATTTGCAATGATAGAAAACTCAACTCAAACAGACTTAAACAGTAAGTGGATGTTATTGATTCTTATAACTGAAAAGCCCAAAGATATGGCTGACTTGGGGCAAAACTTGATCCATTGGTTAAAACAACCTCACTCTGGCACTGCTCTTTCCATTTTTTTGCTCTGCCTCCTCTGGTGTTCATTACATCCTCAGGGCAGCTTCTGGCATCTCCATAGCTTCCCTCTTGGTGAAATGACTGCAGCATTCCAGGCCCACTTCCTCGCCCCACCCTCCTGGACCTCACTGAGCAGCTCACATCCCAAACCAATCACCATAGCCAGGGAGGAGACACAATTGGTTTAAGCCAGTTGGCGTCTACCCCTGGAGCTGGTTTCAGGTCACTTCCACCCAAACCACATGGGTGATTATAGAACAGCGGTGGCTTCCCCAAGGAAAATGAGGCTGCTGTTTGTGGAAAAGGGAGAGATGGACGCTGAGGAGGCAGCCAACAGGTGTCCAATCATGAACCATGCTATTTTCTCTTTTGCGCCTGTGATTTTTCACCTGCTGGAGTTTGTCTGATATTCCATCCTCTGTCATTCTACCTACTGATACCCAATGCACCTGTAAGGCCCTTCTCAAATGCTAATGCCTCCCTAATACCACTCCCATCACTCTCATCCCAGAATCACATCTGCTTTCTCTGTTCTCTCCCAGCACTTCGCTTACTTGTCCCTTTTGTCTTCTCATCACATGAAGACCTCATTCTCCAAAGCACCAAGTACCTGTTCTTTGTCTTAAGAAGATAGTGAACTGGCAGCAAGAGTTGGGCTGGGGTGGGGCCAAGTCACTCAGGCTCAGTGCAAGAGCTAAAAGTCAGAAAATGCAGAGCTTTGTGGCAAGAAGGTCCTTAAGCCATAGGCACTGAGCAGAGTGAACATGCGTCCCAGTGCATGTGTGCGGGAGCCTGTGTGATGGATAGCCACCGCCACATTGGTTCAGTGGGGTGGGATAACAGTGTCATAGCCTTAGAACTCCCCTGTCTGGGCAGTCCCAGAGCTGTCCATGGTGCTGTCCACAGTGCCAAGTCATACAGCAGTCTCTCCATCACTAGTGAAGGCTTGGACCTGATGGATGTTGGGGTAGAATCCTTGCCCAGGAGGCTGCCTGGAAGGGCCAGTAAAAATATCATGGGAAGGATATACATGGAGGAGGTGACCTGGCCTGACAGTGAGCACACTTGGAGGAGGCTCAGTAGGAGTTCTAGGATAGAGATGCTAGGAAGTAAGTAGAAGCAGGCAACCTCCTGGACCCCTGTTCCTGCTGTGGTGTCATTGCTTCCTCCTTCCCTTCAATACATTAACATTTCACATGTTGTTCTGGGCTGGGGCAGAGGGCTTGTAAGGAACCTTCTTGGTCTTAGCAAGAGGAGACTAGAGCTGAGTGTCAGAGAGAAGGCACGGAACTCAGAGGTGTTGGGGGAAAGACGCTGGGGAAGGTGCAGGGACAGGGGCTGGGCTGTGAGTCAGGGGAGGCACAGTGAGTCTTGCAGCTCCCCTAAATGAGTTCATGCTCTTATCAGCACATTTCTCTTCAATGCTCCTGGTTTAATAACAAGCCCAGTTCCTCAAGGGGGTACCCACACTGTGTCTCTTTCTATTCTTGAGGGGGATCTACATCCTTTCTAGGAGCTGATGGTTTAGAGCAGAGGACATTTGTGAGGACCAAGTGGGGATTCTCAGATACCCATTCTGTGAGTCCCAGGAGGGAACTAGTGGGCAGGGCAAGGGAGGCTCCTTGTTCACCCAGCCTCCCTAATGACCACCCCCAAAAATTGTCATCCAAGTGGATGCATTCAGTTTGGGTGGACATCAGAGAAGCCTCACTGTGCATGGGTCTTGCACAGTGGAGACAAGACAGAGGGGAGACCTATGCCCACAACCCCACAATGACTGTTCTGGAAACCTAGGTGAGGGTAGAGGTGCAGCAAACTCCAGACCTCCTTCCCTCTAACCCTGCCCACAGCTGTCCCCTACCATCCTTGAACAATGAGGCTGGAAAGGCTGCTGCCCTGACAGTGGGGATTTGAAGGAGGAACTGGTACTTCTGTTTGTTTCCCTCACTTTGGATATTTTAAGTTTTTGTTTCCTCCATGGTTGGGAGACTTTATCCACCTCCTTTGCCTGAGAGAAGGAGTCTGCAACTTAGGATTGAGTAGATGCAGCATGACTAGAAAGCGTCAGAAGTGGTGCTTCAGCTAAACTTGTAAGGTGCAGGAGTCAGGACCTCGTGGCAGTGGTCGCCAGCTGCAGGCACTGCATGTCCACTCTGGTTTATTTCCTTTGAGTGATAGAGCTGCTCAGTGGCATAGGCAATTGTGGATGCTATTTGCAGACAGGGACATGCCAGAGTCCTGGGTTGGGCATATAGCTAGCCAACAGCAGAGCTGGAACTCAAACCTGGGCCTTTAGCTCTGTCCCTCACCTGCAAGCCCATCCTGGGCTGAGCCCAGAGGACCTGAGGTTTCAGCGTGCCTCCGCCATGGTTAGCAGTGTGACTTAAGGCCAGTTACTTAACCTCTCTGAGCTGATGTTTGTCATCTGCAAAAATGGGATAATGATAGTACCTAACTCATAAAGTTGTTGAGAGGATTAAGTACAAATTTAATGTAAATATATACAGAACGTGGGACAAAGATGGAATTTCTTACCAAGGTAGTGTATACCTACCACACACCCTAGCAATCCCACTCCCAAGAGAAAGGAAGATGTATATGTGTCCACCAAAGGCTCACATGTGAAGGTTCTGGCAGCTTTATTTATAATCACACAAATCTGGAAACAACCCTGGTGAGTGGATAAACACACTGATAAATTTATACAATGGAATACTGCTCGGTGATAAAAAGGAACTAACTACTTACTTCAGCAACGACATAGATGAACCTCAGATGCATTGTGCCAAATGAAAGAATCCAGACACAAAAGACTATAATTCCATTCCTGTAACATTCTAGAAAAAGCAAAACTGTCATGATAGAAAGCAGACTGGTGGCTGCAGGGGGTGGGGAAAAGGGACTGAAAGGAGAGGGGCTCAAGAGAGGGGTTTTTTGTGGGGTTGAATTGTTTTGTATCTTGGGAGAGTAGATAACATTTGTCTGAATTCATCAGACTGTAGGTGTAAAGAGAGTGAGTTTTATTTTATTCTTCTAAAACCCTGAATTTTAAAAACAGCCTGGGTCATAGTAAGTCCTATGCAAGTGTTAGCTGCTCTTATTGTTGTTGCTGATACCATGATTAGTATTCCGGGAAGACGCTCAGGGCTGGTGGACAGCTCTGACCCACCTGGCTGTGCTCAAATGGCCGAGGAGGCCTCTCCTCTCCCCAGCCCGGGCGCGCGATGGGCCAGCCTGGCTCCCAGGGTTGCTGACAGGCCATGCACGTGGGGAGGCCTCTCAGCTGTGTCCCAGCATCTGATTTCCCTCCTGCTGATCTTGTGAGGCGCCCGATGACACGTTAGCAAGAGAGATGCCACAAGAAATAAAGTTTGTTATGAATTATTCTACTTGGGGCTAATTATAGGCACAGAGGAGAAGATTATTTACGGAGACAGGAGGCAGGGGTGGGGGAGAGGGGCAGAGAGGCATGGAAACGAGGTGGCGGGCTAGAGAGAGTTAAGCAAATGAGGCTCTGTTGTGGGGGAGTAAATGCACCTTTTAAATAAAAGCCATAACTAAACTTAGATGCAAGTCGATCAGCCTGTCTCGGGGGACAGATCAGAGGCCCCAGGCCTTGGCTTATCTTCCAGGTGGAGCTTGGGAAAGCGCTTGGTGTCTGGATCCCAAGGGATATTGGGTTTTCTTGGTGGAGTATGGGGCAGCCTTATGGTCCCCCACCTCGAGATCTTCAGCATGGTTTGGGGTCCATATTTGTGCCTGTGACCAGCCTCACTGTTCCCTTGGGCTTTCCTGGAACCCAGTATGTGCCAGGGGAAGGAGAGGCATGGCTCAGGGGAAACGGGCAAACTGCACCACAACTGAAACACCCGGCTGTGGCTCAGGGTGTGGGGGCCTGGTGTGAGCCCCACTTCCAGTTCCTCAACAGGAGGTGGAGAAACGAATGCTTCTGTGAGACTTCCTAGTCTTCAAATACTGGTGGAAAATTCAGGCCTATGAACTATACCTAGAGCGTGTGGGTCATCTCTAAAACTTGGCCTGTCCTGCTGTCGTTCCAGCAGGACTATGGCTTGGTGACTCTGTCATGATTTGGGGTTTTTGCAGGGCAAACAATGCAGTACAGGACACATTTTATAATAGTATTTTATAATGAATGACCCAAGAATCATTTATAAGAAGTGTAGGAAATCTGTTCACATGCATAAGCACTAAAGAATCCAGCTGAGGGCCTGGATCCCAATATCTTGCATGAGTCCAGCTGAAAACCTAGAGCTCATAACAATGCCTTCCACAAGTCCAACTGGAGGCCTAGAGCCCATGACAAAGTCTCATGCAGGCCCACTTCATGGAGCTGTGCTGGAAAGCCCCAAAGGTCAGTGGTGGAAGCTAGAAAGTCTGTGCTAGTAGGATGAAGGACCTGTGCTAGCAGGCTGAGGGATCTGAACTGGAGCTAGGAAGCAATGTTGCAGGTAAGCACCAGAGTGCTTCCAAAGGTACCACAGCCGTCCTCAAAAACAGTGAGGTCCTGAGCTCCTCCAGCGATGAGGAAAGCCGAGTTCCCATCAGGAAAGCCAATGCAACTGCGCTTCATGAGGCTGAGCAGTGCACCATCTTCCTCTCCAGAGCCAGGAAGTGATGCTCAAGAGGAGGACCAAAGCTCCTCCAGACTTCATTAGGAAAGCCAGCATGACAGGGTCCTCCAGCATGACAGGGTCCTCCAGCAGAACAGCCCAAGAGAACGAGCACCTTCCAACAGCTCCAACAGTTTCTCCAAACAGCATCCCTAACAGCGTACCAACATCTTCTCCTGTTCTGCCTTTATGCTGCTAGCAAGAGTCCTCAGATGGGCCTCCCACACCCAGCACCACTCTAGTTCAGTTCATCTGGGTGTAAGAAGTTGACCACGAATTAGTTATCAACTATACTTGGTGACTCGGTGACTCAATGACTCAGACCCACCCTGTCTGCAATGGATCTTGGAAGACAGACTTCAGTGCTCCCTGTGGACACTGGGATCTGCAGTAGGGCCAGTTGGTGGCTCCTGCCAATTGCTAGAGAATCCCACCTATCTAGAGGCCACCCATCTTTCCCCCGCTGAGAGCAAGCAGTAGGAAGTGTTTCTAGTTATGTATGCCTGGCTGCACCGCGTCTACTCGCTCAACCAGGCAGGAAATGACAGTCATGTTCTGCCCCCCACATTGCCTCCTCCCAAGCAGGTTGGGCACCCTCCACACCATGCCACCAGGTACTTTTCACATCCATTACCCATCTCCAGGGGCTTGTTTCAGATCACGCAGCTCCCTATGGTGACAGCTGCCAGCACCAACCCAACAGCAGAGTCATCTCTGTAAAGCTCCCTGATGCCATCTGCCCTTCTCCTGCCCCTACCCTTCTCTGTTTTCCTCTGTTTCCTCTGGACAAGGCTCAGATCAAAGCCTTTCTAATTCAGCCTATGCTGCCACCAAATATGTCCTGCCAGAAATGCTGTATCTATGCCGTTCCCCCTTGTGTAATGCCCTTCCCACTTGCCCCTCCCAGCTTCTGCCTATGCAGGGCATACCTGCTACATTCTGTCCTATTGATTCTCCTGCTGGACACTGAGCACCCAGGTACTCTCTGCTGCCCAGGGCTCTGGGCCTAGTGCAGAGCAGTTACTCTAGTGGGGCCCTACCAGAGACAAGCATGGAGCATGACAAAGGCACTCTTTAGATGAGACAAGCAGGAAAAGACTTTCTGAGGAGGGGCTGTGAGCTGAGATCCGGACCATGAGAAGTGAGCTACCACATCTGTGAGAACAGCATGCTGGGCAGGGGAGACAGAGTGTAAAGGTCCTGAGGCAACACCAAACTTAAAGTGCTGGGGGGACAAAACAGGCCAGGTGCTAGGACCGTGATCCCTCTCATCTGAAGGGATAGGAGAAAACAAGCCACATTCTGCAGGTTTGCGGCTGGCACTGTGACAGTGCTGTCTGTATGGGATGCTGATCATCTGCGGCAGCCACCCAGATGGCTAAGGAAAAATAATGTCCTGTGGTGACAGGTTTGGAAGTCCTGTCCTGAGGTGCTTGGTGAAGCCAGGGGTGAGGCGTGAACAGAAGAGAGGGGCAGGAGGCAAGGGAGCCTCACAGAACCCTGAAGGCTGAGGCCCAGGGAGCCCTGGAATCGAAAACAGCAGGTCTTCTAGCAAGTGGAAAGACTGAAACCAAACTGTTAGGGTTGAGTCAGGAAGAGGGTGAGAAGGGGAGACTTGGAGCAGAAAGGGGAGAGGATGAAAAGGACTCAGACCAACAGGAACAAGAGTCAAGCGTCCTGAGGATGGGTTTTGGTCCTTGATAGAGGGCAGCTAAGGCGCCTCAGAAACCCTTGGACCACTACAATGAGGTATCATGTGCAACTCAGTGACACCCCCTCCAGGAAGCCATCCCAGATCAGGCCCTGTGCTCTCAGGGCACTAGTTCCTGACCACAGATTGGAACCTTGGACTTACCATGCTGATGATCTATCTGGCCAGCATCTGTCTCTCATGAGTAGGTGGGCTCCAGAGAGGGGCCAAACCTGGCTTTTACCAGTATGGCAAAACTGAGCTGTTACCCAGGCACATGTTCAGTGGTAGAAAAGGCTCAGGATGCCAGGGAGAGCAGACACAGTTCTGGTGTGGAGGCCCCAGAGGGAGCCCAGGCTGCTGGGTGGTGAATTGGTCCAGAAGGAGGTCATGCTGACCTTGAAGTGAGCTGGCCTGTGGGCTGTTCTGAGCGACTGGAGCGGATCTCAGCAGGCGGTTGGGGGGGCGTGCTCTGGAGTAGGATGGACGGATGCTGCACAAATGCTCTGTCCTCCACAGGGAGCACCCTGGGAGCCTGGAAAGATGGGCGCCTGCAGCCCTCCCTTACCCTCCCCCCTCACACTCCATTTGTGCCGCTCTAATGGCAGTGCCCACATTCTGCTTCGGGGGCAGATGAAGGTCTATGTCCAGTTGATTCTCTGCACACAACAGGCCCTGATGGGGTCTCTGCTGGAGGAAAGGATGCTCAGATGACACTGCCCTCTTCCCAGCCTCTGCCTTTCTGGGGCTGAGAACCAGTAAGCAAGGATCAGGACCAGCCTTGGGGGTTGACCAGCTGTCTTGGCTGCTTCAGGTGAGAGCAACTGAATGTGGCCAGGTGTGCTGACCCTGCGCCCTCCCTCCAGGCCAGATCCTCACTGATGGGAGCCTCCTCCCAGGATGGGCTGCCGAGGGTCCCAGGTGCTGGAGGGGGTGCATCCTCTTGCTTCCCTCAATTCATTAAGATCTGTAAATTTTCTCATTAATATACTTAAAGTTCATTTTAAGGGGAACAAGCGCAGAGATAATTGATAATAAACCCTCAGTTAATGCCCTCGGTTTACTGTATGTAATTTATATCCACTGATAGCGTCTCTCACTCCCAATTACCCATTTAGCTGTGGCGATAACAGCAGTTCAATCAGACCGATACCAACTTTTATATATTCCAGCCCAATAGCCATAAATACCCACACAGGGAGACTTGCTGGGCCACTGTATTTTTTTATTAAGATTTAAATATTCATGCAATTATTAGTGATTTATTAAAGAGCTAATGACCTCTTCAAGAGACTAAATCTTCACCCAAAGAAGCCCCGGACTTCCCTTCCTCTGTTCCCATCCCCCCCTTTGCCCTCCCCTACCAAAACCAGGGAAATGGGCTGTTCTTCCAAATCTCTGATGACACCGCAGCAGTGCCTGCGTTTCCATGGTGACAGTAGGCAGGTGATGCAGAGGCCAAGGGTGGAGGTCAGGCCCAGGAGGGGCCGGGCTCCTGAGGGTAAATGTTCCTTGAGGACAAGAGAAAAAGGAGGGTGGAGGTGGTGAGCAGCCCCTCCACACTATAGCCTCCTCTGGGCCTCATGTGGCCTGAGTAAGCCCCTTCTCCTTTCTACTTTCACCCTTGTCTTTTGGGGACCTTTAGGGAAGGGTAAATCAGCTTCTCTTTTCTCCATTCCCCCTCCCTCCTTTCATCTTAAGCATTCTACCTTATTTGCATGGAGGATGAGAGCGTGTGCAGAGGCCTGAGGTTCTAGGACTCAAGGCCCAGAGATGGCAGCTCGCCTTGGGCTGCACGGTGAGCCTAGGGTCACTGTCTCTCCTTCAGGGTTCCCCGCAGCCCCTTCCCTGTTTCCATTTAGCCCCCTCTTCTCTACCCGAAAGACCTGGGAGCCCATTAAAGGGGCAGGAAAGATAATGAACAAGCCAGGAAAACATGAAATCAATACCAGGAGAAAAAAGTACGGCTGCCATTAAGTGAAATAAACAAGCTGGTAATTATTTGGACAGTGGGTAATTAAAATGGGGTGAGGGCTCATTACTGTCTCATCAGGGGTGTGTTGGGTATGGGCAGACACCCTCTTCCCAGCTGGAAGGTCACAGCGGGTCTGGGCTCCTTCCTGCCCAGATTGGGTGAAGAGGGGCAGACCTTATGGGGAGGTTCTCTGTGGGGTTCCCCCATTCTGGCCTGCCGGTGACCATCTCCAGCATCCTTCTGCTGGCTCACCCTGGGCAGCAGTCTAAGGTTCACACCAACTGCAGGCAAAGCTGGGGATCCCCAGCCTGCTGCCCTGACCCCTTCTCATGAATCCTCTGCTGTGGAGGCCTACACCCTGAAAAGGAGCAGTTCCCACAGGTCTCGGCTGATAGTGGACATATCATGCTGGTAGTTAGCCCCTAGCCACCAGGAGATGGGCAGATGACCCCTCTGGTCTCTGCCCCAGGACCTCCTTCAAGGTGCTGACTAGGGCAGGAGCGTGGGGGGAGAGGCAGCAGAGAAGGCAAAGCAGGTACAGAGCTAGAGCATGTGGCAGTGTCAGGGCTGGGAGAGAAGGCTCCCACTTGCCCTGTTGTGACCCTGATTTGTAAAGTCAAAAGAGGCCTTGGATATTGTCCAGACTGGTATTGGCCTGCCAACTTGTTTGGCCCACACAGTGTTTAAAATGTTTAAATTAGTTGTTAACATTTTAATATTGAAGGCTTCACCTAAAAGTAGACTTCTACCTTCTCTCGAAAGAAAAATTTCCTGCACATCCTGGCCAGCCTGCCCTAAAGGCAGCAGCTTGCTGGATGAGCTCACCTCTTGCATGGCATCATCACTCTCCATATCCTGACTCTCCACCCAGCCCCTGAAGGTACCTAAGTGTGCTGCCTCTAGCCCCAGGCCACTCCCTCTGAGACCCAGAGAGGGAAGAGACTAGCCCAAGGTCACACAGCAAGGTAGGGAGCTGACAGGAACAGGTTACTGTCTTCCCATCTTGTCAGTCCCTGAGCTGGACACTGCTGACAAGAGGGGACTTGAACCTGCTGTGTGCACTGTGGAAAGAGGAACATGGAGAGATATCCCAGAAGAGACAACATCTTGGATTATGAAGCAATGGGACCTGGGCATTGGGAGTGGGTGGATGCCCTACAGGGTGCAGTTGGGGTGAGGGCCCCAACTCTAGTCAGTGTATATGGCTAAGTCTGCTGCACGCATGGATGGGTGGGCAGGTGGGGACAAGGCTGCTGCATTGTGCCATGGGATTGTACAGGGAACCAGGATACCCTGCCTGGTTAGTGAGAATCAGAGTGGGGCTTTGGTGTGCAGGGCAGATTTTCTTTCTAGAAATAGCACATGATGGCATTGAGTATGTCACCAAAAGCCACACTAGTGCAGGGCAGGCACATTCTAGGGGGTAGCGGGAGGTAACCATAAAGCAGAGGAGTGAGGGACGTGGGGACTGGAACAGTGGATGGTAGAGAGCAGAAAGATTCAGCTGCTCAGAGACAGTGGCTTGCTGGCTACTAGGGGAAATCCTAGGGAGCCAGAGATTTGGGGAAGCCACCAAGCTAACTCGGGACTCACCCAGTGTGAGTTCCAGGGCAGCATCTTCAGCTGTGACCATGTCAGGACTGCTCACAAGTGGGGCCTGGTTGTGGCTCCATGGACAGCCGCTGGTGGGACTCTGTGGAAGTACAGTCCCCAGGAAGGGGTGTAGGCAGACCCTGGATGGATGAGGGTGGCAGAAGCCAGGGTGAGATGACCAGCTGTTGTGTAGCAGCCATTGCTACTGCTGTCTCCTGTGGGGACCACACATTTTCCTGTTGGGTCCTCTAAGGGGGTAGGAGTTGCAGGGCTCAGGTGCTGAGAAAGAGAGTGACAGGGTGGATGGAGACCTGTGCCAGAGTCACCATCCTACGGTGGACATTGGTCACCCCAGCCAGATTTAGGCCAAGGGACAATAGGCAGAAGAATTTATGCCCATTGACTATAGAGGCCAGTTTACAGAAGATGTGATTCTGGGAGGCTGTGCTCAGGCTTCCTTTTGCGGCTGGAGTCCCTAGACCTCTCCTTCAGAGCAGGGACAGTGAATCTACCTCGAGCGAGCCCAGGTGGCAGGTGCCAGGACAGCACACACACTGTGACACGCCACACCACGCCACACCATACCACATGGAATTGGCAGGTATTTTCTGAGTGACTGTGCCCTGGACAAGGACACTGCAGCCAGCCTGCTGGGGTATGAGTCTGTCATTCACTGCTTCACATCTCCTTGCCTCAGTTTCCTCACCCATAAGTTGAAAATTAAAAATACTTCCTTCTCCTTTGGGGAACATTGTAAAGCTCAGCACTAAAGAAGAAGATACATGTGAAGTTAGCCACCATTGCTGCTGTGACAGGGTGTGTGGTGTGTATATGTGTGTGCACACACATAGTGGCTGTGGCTGTTGACAGAGTCTCCTACTGGCCAAGGGCAGGTGACTGTGTGATGTTACTTGCATCTCTTGCCCTACCCACCCCAGACTGCTGCTGCTCCTAAACCACCCATGGTCCCAGCTCTGGCTGGGATCACATTAAACCAGTGAGATATGAAATGCCACCATATCCAGGACAGGGTCTTTAATTAAATTAATTGCCGGCAACATTGTAAAAATGCTGATGGGGTCATAAACAGCAGCGTTGGCAATGCCATTTATCACCCTGAGGACTCAGACTCGCCAGGGGCCACACCTGGGCTGTGAGAAGATTGGCAGGTAAGGAGCTGCCCCGTGTATCAGCCCCACCCCCTGGACTGGGGACAGGGGTGGACACAGGCTGCAGCCACCATGGGCATCTGCAACCCAATGGGGCCCAAGGCCACTATCAGGAGGGCTGATCAGAGCCTCTCTAGATGGCTAGCTCCTGCCTCCACCTTCCTGGTACCAGGGTGCATTTGTGAAACACGCTGGCACCACTCTTAGCCTATAAGTTTACCTGGCAAGGGGTGAAAATGAGGGTGCTTTGGAAGCTGGGACTGGAAGCTGGGAGCCATCTTCCAGTCAACAGGGCCTTGCAGTTCCCCATGATCCACCAGCCATCTGAGAAACTAGTCTAGCTCTGCCCCTGATTGCTGTGTGGCCCCGAGCAGATGCTTCCCCTCTCTGAGCTGGTTTCCTCATTCGGAAGACAGGAGTACCCCTTCCCCACCTGCCTGCCTTGCCTGTGTTCCGAGCTCCTTCCTGGCCCCCCTCCCAGGGTCTCGCATCCTGCAAGGAACTGTTCCAGGAATTCTTTTATGTCTCTTTCAGCTGGGGCTGCCACAGGTCCTGGCAGGGCTTAGAGCCTACATGCCAGTCTTACACAAGTGGTGACGAGGGGGCTGGGCCAACTGCCTGGCTACCTCTGCCAAATGAGAAGTGCAGGAGGCCACACCTCCACCTCCACACCCACACAAGCACATGCACATATACGCATGCGCACACAGACATAACACACCGCCGCCACCACCCAAACCAGAAGTATGTCCACAGCCATGCACACCACACCAGCGAGATACAAAGCAGGAAAAAGGCTTCCTTCCTTCCTTCCTTGTTCTCCCTGGGCTCTGTGACCACATAATTACCCTGGATTCCATTCTATTTAATTGCAGCTTATTAAATTCTAACCAGCCAATTATCAGCCACAATTACAGCTTAATTCGGGGACACAATAGCTATTTTATCGTTTGTTAATCAAATGCTTATTTAGACCTCAGCTTTATTAACTATTTCTCTGGCCTGAGGCAAGTCCCTCTGTAGGAAGGGGGTCTTGGGTGGGGTCCCAGGAGCCTGTCCTCCCATCACAGCCTTTCTCCTGGGGAGTTTCCCAGTCCCCGTTGCTGGTGGCTTTGGAGACTCAGCAATGGCAGAAGTGTCAGAGACATATGGGAGCCGGATGTGGACTGGGAAACGCAGTCTGTGTGTTGGTGCATTTAGAGCATGTGTATAGGCCAGGCCCTGTGTGGGTGCTGGGCCCACAGCAGTGAACAGACAAACAGGGCCCCCACTGTTGTGACACTTTTTAGGAGAAAAGGAGAACTTTTAAAAAGCAGAGTGAAACTAGGGTGGGAAAGTGATGGAGGCTAGGGGGTTAGTTCAGACATGGCCTGTGGTGGGACCTCAGAGAGAGTTCTCTCTGAGCTGGCATTGGCATGAAGACTGAGGGACTAGGGAGAGGCAGCCATGAGGAGAGCCAGGGGCAGTGAGTTGCAGGCCGAGGAAAGAGCAAATGCAAAGGTCCTGTGGTGGGATAAAGCTGGAGGATTTGGAAAACAAAGGGTTAATGTAGGTAGGCCAGACCAGAGACTGAGCCAGGAAACCCCCAGGTTGCCCACCTGGTGTCTGGCCCTGGCTCTTTGGCCAAGGTCCCTCCACTGCTGGTGGGTCACACAACCTTCAGCTGGGAACCTCATGTTCCCCATCTGAAAAGCCAGATGTGTATAGAAGGAACTGAGCACAGCTGCCAGGTAATATACCCGGTCTGTGGTGGCTGGGGGGGGCAATGTGGCCCAACCATGTACCCCAGTGGTGTGCCCACCCTCTAAGCTGGTGAGGTGACACTGTCCCCACCCTGCCTGCTTTGTCCTTTGTGAACACCCATCTGTGTGTCCGCCTTGTGCCACCTGTGCCTGTCCCTGTGACCAGGCCCCTGGAGCCCATTGGTGAAGAGGGTGACTTTCCTCTGATCTTGGGGAGGTGGCTGCTGCTTCTGTGACATTCTCGTGCACGTGTCACCATGGAAACCAGAGTGCTGCATACACACGTATGTGCATGAATACAGGTTGGGGAAACAGCCCTCCCTTTTGAGGGACACTGGGAGGGGCTGTCGGCCCCACCCTGGTCATTGCACCTCCTGCATGTTCCTAGATGGAAAAGACCATCATTGATCCCTCTTCATTTATTCAGCACACGCTGAGCCTGGACTCTGATCTGTCCCTGTCTTTTGGGGCATTTGTGCTGTTGGGAGCAATGGGCAGGGGACAGAAGGTGGAGGGACCCTGGAAGGTGGATGCAGGCCCTGGGAAGGAGGCGGAGTTGTGTATTCCTGACCCCACCTTGGCCTGTGCAGGACTGGCTCCCCTTGTACCATCTTACAAAGGAGGAAACACAAAGGCTCTGGAAATGGGTGGTTTGCACAGGGGTCTGGAGCTGGACCCCAAGAGACCAAAGAAGTGACTGGTGGGCAGCACAGAGGAGTTTGAAAGAATTGCAGCACCCCAGCTTCACCTCTAAGCACGTGTTGCCACCTAGGATCTCGTAGCTCTTGATGGGCCCCTCCCCAGATCTGCAGCCTCTAGCTGTGTTAGGAGTCTGGATTCCAGCCCAGTCACAGAACTTCCCTCTTGTACTCTTCCTCTACCCCTCCAGTCCCCTCCTCTCTCTCTTCTCCTCTTCCCTCCCCTCTTCTCTCCTCTCCCCCGTGCATATCAGAGCCTCCTAGTACAGCACCCGCATTACAGAACTGCCCATGTTTAAATAATAATAACTTATGCAGCCATCTCAGGCCACAGTGGTAGCAGAGTGCAGATCTTGCTTCCCATCTGTGGCTGCAGACCTGGGCTGGGCCATGCTGGGCCCCTGCACCCAATTGTCCCTCGCTGCAGTATTTTGTGACTTCTGCCTCATCTGCCTCTCCTGGAGACTGCACTCCCCACAGCAAAGTCTCCGCCTCCCCAAGGTCTGTGCTGGCCATTTCAAGGACTCACCTTCCCAATGAATTGTTCGATTCATTGATTAATCGGAAGGTGGTCTAGCTGAGTCTGGGGCAAATGAGAATTTGTGCTTTCTGCATCCAGCCCTTTATTTCTGGGTTATGATGGTGTTCTAGGGAATAAGGTTCAACAAACAAGTCTCTGGGCCTTGCTGTATGTCTGACACCAGCCAGGCCCTGGGGATCGGTAGGAGAGATGGATGCTTAGTTTCTGCTCACAAGGCTGTGACTGAAGGGACACACCCATAAATGGTGGCAGAATAATTTCCACTAGAGGCTCTGGAAACTCAGAGGAAGTATAGCCATGACAGTGTGGTGGTCAAGAAGGCTTTCTGGAGGAGGTGGTATTTAGGAAAGACATAGGATTAGAGGAAGTCAGCCAGACCAGTAGGCAATGAGCAAGTGGATGAGAGCAATGAAAGGATCTAAATTCCAACTAGCTTCAGCCAAAACAAGAATCTCTTGGCTCATGTGGCTGGGATCCAGGGGGCCTTCAGGTCTGGCGAATCTCAGGCCTCCACTGAAAGCGGGGAGTCAGCTTCTCTCTGCCCTTGCTTGTCACATTCTCCAGGCTCCTGCTGTGCACCCTGAGCAGCCTCCTCTTGCATCTGCTCTCACCCTGGCTCAGCAGGTGTAGGATGGCCCCTCTCCTGCTGGTGGCCCCAGCACTCCACTCTATCCATGGCTTCAAGCCCAGAAGAAGGATTCTTTTTTCCCATGGTCCAGCCAAGATCCTGGAGTCCTGTCTCTTCCAACAGGGGGGACCTGCATGTCACATGTCTGTATGAGAGCAAGGCCTTGGGGGCTTCTGTGGGAAAGGGAGCATACCGACCAGGGACCAAGGGTGGTCAGCCCACCTAGACCCCCAAGGGGTGGCCCACTTCGAAAGAAGGTGGGTACGGTAAGCTGTGCTGTGCATGGAGGCAGACCCTGTCACAGTGTGTGAAAGCCATTAGGGAATATCAGAGTCAAGATGTCACAGGAATAGAGGGAGTTCCTAGAGGTGAGGCCAGGCAAGGGCATGATACACTGCCTGTGGCACTTTCCTGTACAGCTTGTGTCACCTGTTGAACTAGACACCCAATCCCAAGCAGACCACCAAGTGCAAATCTTCATGGAGAGACTGCCTTGAAGCTTACCCGACAGGCCAGGGGCACAGCACCTGGGTGAGGGCACAACACTGGGCTGGCAGCCAGGAATATTCAAGGTAGAGAATGACAGAGACCGCCATGTTCCAGCCCCCTCCCCTGCTTCTTTCAAGTCTGAACATTTTTCAAAGAAGCAGAAAAAGGAGCTTTCCATCCAGCCCTTGCTAGGCTTCTGGCAGGCCGGTGGGATCATGAGAGGAACAGATGGCAGGTGTGGGCTGCCAGGGGTGTGGTCTGCCCTGGGGAAGAGGCCCTCACCTCTGCTGGCTGTGGGAGGCCAGGTGACACCCTGCCCCCAGCCCTCCTACCCTGCTTCCAGGGACAGGGGCCTCGCTCAGTGAATATGAGTTCATTAAAAGCTTGATTAATCACACCTCATATTTTCATGGTGCTTTTAAAAATAAAACATTTGAAAGCATGTTCACACCTACCCTGGGCCTCTGAGTTACACAGGCAGCTCTTCTCAGACTGCAGGTGAGGAAGGAGGTGGGGGAGGTTCAGCCTCAAAGAGCAGCGTGTCTGGGTATGGCTGGAAGCAGCCTGGAGTGAGCGGCCTTATCCTGCCCTGGGCTGCCTCTGCTCACTTTGCCCCCTCTCTAGATTTTCCCTTAGACAGATCTTCCTGGTCTCTAAGGAAAATACTAAGGCATCCCTCAGTCACTCAACAAACACACCCTCAACATTCAGGCCCAACCCAGGCTCCTGCCCTATGTGAGTTCATGGTGTTGTTGAGAGAGGCAACACTGGTACCAAAGTTGGTGGAAGTCCTGGAAGGAGGCTTGGGAGCCAGGTCAGTTACCTGGGTGAGTGAGAGTGTGGATTCAGGAAGATCTCCCAGAGGAGGCCGTGCCTTTGCTGATGCTCCGCAGGTGGGGCAGGCCCATCACCAACCATTGTGCTAGACGCCTACAGCAGCTTCCCCATCTATCTACCCACTGCCTTTCACAAGGCCCTGAACACAGCCCCCAGTGGGTCCCCAGGAGCCTGGCAAGGGAATCTCACACCCTTTCTCCACCCGGAGAGTCCCTAAGGGCTTGCCCCTTGTGCTTCCCTGACTGGGAGCCTCCACTGACTCCCGCTGCTCTGGCCACGCCTGCCTGGCCCCAGACAAGCCAGCTGCTTCCTGCCTCGGGGCATCACTGTTCCTATCTCCCACAACACTCTTCCACCTGGCCTTGCTGTCCCGGAGCTGCTCAGATGTTCCTTCCTGAGCCTCTCCCCTCTGGAGCCCTCTCACCACCCATCCCCTTTCTGAAACATCTTCCTTTCACCGGTCCATGTTACCCTTGTCTGCACGTTGTTTCCCTGAGCTTTTGAGAGCCGGCCTCTGTCAGTCTCGCTCACTGTTTCTCAGTGCCCAGAACACTTTCTGGCGCACAGCAGGTGCTCAATAAGTATTTGTCAGATGCACTTCAGGTCATGAGAGAACAGGATGTGTGTTCTAGGCCCAGCTCTCACCAGGGTCCCCACATTGGGGTCTCTTTCTTGTCTCTTTGTGTCTGGCTCTCTGGCCTTGTCTGCTTTCCTTTCCTTTGACAGCTGCCACCACTTAGGCCTCCAGCCTCCCTACACATATGTGTGCCTGCTTGCATGCACAACTCCCCTCTTTCTGTGTCCCTAAGAAGCCACTAGGAGTGGGACTGCTAGGACTGCTGCTCTCACCCTTGCTGAGATGCCTCGCCCCATTGACATGGGCAACCAGGTTACCCTGAAAGCAGCAGGGTCAGCTGACCAGCCAAAGAGCTCACTGCAGTGGTTCTCATTTCAGGACCCGCAGTATCTCTGCAGGCCATCCACAGTTTCCAGTGGCCAAACATGAAGTGGGATCTCATAAATGAAAGAAGACTTCTGAGCTCTAAGAGGGCAGCTAGGTGACACTGTGAGTGTGTGGGAAGCCTTGACTGAAGCATGGTAGAAGGAGCCCCTGGGAAACCAGGGCTGTGCCAGGTTCAGGACATAGCAAGGCCTGAACCCTGTACCCGCCCACTCTCCTGCAGCCCCAGGAGCCACCTGCGACCCAGGTGTTCCTATCCTGGCAGAATGTTCCTCCTACAGCTGTACCCTCTAAAGCCTCCAAATCCTCAACCATAAGCACCCCACTCCCAGTCGCCAGTTGCCAGCACCTGCACCAAGCAGGTGGCAGGGACCAAGAATGAGCAGGGAGGGGCAGTCAGGTGATGGCGCAGAAGCCTTGGCCACCCACTTGCTTGTCCTGTGCTAAGCTGCAGGACCAGTGAAGGCATCCCCCAGGTACAGAGAGGGTGAGGTGAGATGTGTGTGAGACAGGATGTGTGGGCTGGGGAGATGGCTCAGTGGAATACACGCTTCCCTGGCAAGTGCAAGGGCCTGAGTTCAATACCCGGTTACACACACACACACACACACACACACACACACACGAGAGAGAGAGAGAGATGGGATGTGTGTGAGATGGGTGTTCAATTAGAGAAGAGTATGAGAGGTGAGATGCTAGTGTCTCAGAATTATCAGTGGGGTTTCTGCAGGGTTGACTGATGCCAGGACTGAAGGCTCAGCCAGAGGTACCTCCTGAGTCAATTCTGGGAGCAGGGAAGACAAGTGACATAGAAGAAGCAGGCCTAGCATGGGGAATAGGAAATGGTGGAGGCCGGCACTAGAGGGCTCTCATGCTATGTGACAAGGATCTTGGAGCATTTGACTCTGAGCATGCACTGGTTGGTGGTGTCTTTGCTAAACAAGTGTCATGCAGAAGAGGAAGAATGCTTGCTGTTGTGGCCTGCAACACAGCAGAGAGAGACTCTGGGCTCATAATGGGTCTTACTCTAGGTGAGAGGTCTAAGTGGGACATTGTGGAGAAGGGAAAGATCACAAGTGGTGACCATAGGGAAGAGGTCACATCATGAGTTCAGGGAGCTAGAGGGCTGGGGAGTGAGCTCTGACTGCCCAGGCTGGCACCCTATAATCTCTAGAGGACATCCAGGATGGCCTGAATTTACATCCCTCCTCCCCAGGGCCTTAGAATGTCCTTGCTGGAGGGCATAGCCACAGCCTAGAGGGTATCCCCTGGGGCCACCCAATAAATGTCCCCCAAGGTGGGGGTGGGCACACCAGCCTGGCGTGACGGAGGCCCTGGAGAAGTGAGCTATGTCCCTTATTGGTCACAGTACATTTATTTTTCATTAGCAGTTAAATGCAGACATGAGGGATTGTGCTGGGTTCAGCGGGCGGCTGACGTGAGCAGGGCTTGGCACAGTGATCGATCGGGAGATTGCAGAATCTGGAGAATCACGCGCCACTCCCCGCCCCACATACCCAGCCAGGGATCCCTGTGCACAGGGCAAGAGGCAGGCTCAGCCATCACCACAAGCTTGTTTATTACAGAGTTTGGTGGAAGAGATACAGACATGCTCTGGGGTGTTTTCCATGTTGCTTGTCCCTTACCCCTGCAGCCCCTGCTCTGAGGCCCAGCATTGACAGTGTTCTCTGCAGCCCTGGCATCCACCAAGATGCTATGGCTGGTTCTGGTCTATGCCTACAGAGGTCACCTGGCCTGCCAGCCCCTGCTGTCCTCCCACACACCAGAGCCATCCTCACAAGCCCCACTCCCTGTCATTCATTCTCCAGCCCTTGTGGGGCCTGATGGACCTAGGACACGGTCCACATAGTCAACAGCCAGACTCAGCCCTGCCCTCCCTGGGCCCACCACCTGGGTCAAGGGCTAGGCAGTAGCTGCTGAGGGACAGTAGAAAGAGACTCGGATTCCCAATCTGGAAAGAGTCTAGATGGCTTCTCCATTCTGCTGCATCCCCCACTTCCTGGGCCTTAAGCCTACTAAGCAAAGGGTAGTTCAGGTCTGTGGGTCTGGGATAATGACCTTTGTATTCACCAACTGCACATGTGGTTGGTGTTCATTATGGAGCTGCAGGAACATGGGAGGAGATACTTGCCAAGAGAGGTCACAAGAGGGAGAGGGCACAGTCAGGACACATTGTAGAGAAAAGAGACAGACAGGTGGGGGGACAGGAGAGTCAGGGTGCTGGAGGGGGACAGGCCCACCCTGCTGTGTCAGAGAAAGCCTGCTACACCCATTGTGCCTCAGAGGGAGGCAAGACACAGCTGTGGCCCTCCTCCGCTTAGTAAATTTCCCCCTGCCATCCTAAGGCAAGGCACCTGCCAGTTCTATATCTCAGTTTCCTTACTAGCCACCCCTGAAGAGCTGGCTGTGAGTTCAGCTGAAACCCCTGGTCTTGGCATCAGCTGAACTAAGTGCCTCATGTGCCTTTTCATTTCACCCTCAAAACCTGAGACGTGGGCACCATCTGTCTGCCCACTTTTCAGGTGAGGAAATAAGCTTTGGGTGTGATAGACTCCCTGGAAGTCACACCAAGGCCCTCGGCCTCAGCAGCACCCCTAGTTTGCTACCTGTTCACATGCTGCATGGATGGCCATGGGATACACATGCATGCTGTTAGGCTCCCGCTGGAGAGGGGAGCCACAGCTGTGGGTACTTGTTGGGAACAGTTGCAGAGATAGGAGATAGGCCTCTTCATTTAAAGCCATGGTGGGTTTTAGAATCCCACAGGAGGGTACAGTAGCTTACAGGCCAGCTGTGTGAGGTCCTCAGGATCCCCCCAGGCCCAGCCTGATCTCCATTTCACAGATTTCGATGTCAGTGATTTCCCAAGGTCAACACTCAACGCCCAGTAGCAGGAACAGAATGGGTTTTGTTTCCCTCTCTTTATGCCCAGAGGTCCCCATTAATTGTGGATGTACTTTGGTGGGGCACCACTGCAGCCCTGGGAAGGAGGCAGAACTGTGGGTGCCCCCACCCTGTCCCCACCCCTCTCAGGGGTCCTGCTGGTCGCAGATGAGCCAGACTGCTCTAGGGGCTTTACTTTCACCAGTGCCTCAGAGCCAATTACCTGTGTAATTAGAAACAAATGACTTGTGGGATGGTTGTGGGTTTTGGTTAAAATTAGAAGGAAACCCATATTCAGAGCTCCTTGAAGAGGTGGGAAGTGGCCCAGGTCCCCAGGACTCCCAGACACACAGTGGCTTCCACCCTGCTGTCTACCCCTTTCCCCAGAAGCCCCTGCCCTACACGCAGCACCCCTGGGCCTTTGATTTCACTGCCCAGCACCTTCCATGGCCACTCCTTTCCTTCAATCACTGCATTTTCTGAGCACCTGCTATATGCAAGCACCAACCAGAAGTGGGTGCCTGGAAGCAGCCCCAGGCCAGGGAGCCAGATGAAGAGACTCCATCCCAAACCGCCCCCTCTCCTGCCAAGATCTTCACCTGCCTCCAGGTTTCCCTTCAACTTCCCAGGTCTGTGGCCTGCTTCACCAGAATCCTGAACTTCTACGAGGGAAATAATAAACCTTCATGGTTGCCGTGTGTGCAGGACATTCTAAGCTTGGAGACTTCTACCCTAGAGTCACTGTGTCTCATCAGTTTGCAGAAGTGTGAAGGCTGTTGGTTCCCTGTTGTGCAGAGGATGCTGAGGCTCAGAGAAGGTGTCCAGGGGCCTGAGTTTGCCCAGATGGGAAGTGGCTGAGCCTGCACTCACTCTTCTCCAGCCCCCTTCCATGCTGGGGTCTTTGATGCTTAGGGGAGCCCCCAAAGAGGGCCTAGCTTACTTTCCCCTTTGTTTTTGCTATAGGTGCCCAGCAGAGTGCCACAGTGGCCAACCCAGTGCCTGGTGCCAACCCAGACCTGCTTCCCCACTTCCTGGTAGAGCCGGAGGATGTGTACATTGTCAAGAACAAGCCAGTGCTGCTGGTATGCAAGGCCATGCCTGCCACACAGATCTTCTTCAAGTGCAATGGCGAGTGGGTGCGCCAGGTGGACCACGTGATCGAGCGCAGCACCGATGGGAGCAGTGGTAAGGCCGGCTTGGTTAGCTGCTAAGGCAGCAGAGGGGAAGTGAGGCTCGGGCCTGCCAGGGACCCAGACTTCACACCTATGAGCAGCAAGGCCCAGATGGAACCAGCACTGTGTCATTCGCTCCCATGGCACTAGCCAGGATTCCCAGGCCTGGGACCCCATTTGTAGACACAGAGGCCTTCCCAGGGGAGACCTTCATCTCACCAGCCAGTTAAGGGAGCAAGAGGGAGGTCCCTCTCAAAATGCCCTAGTATTTCACAGCAAGAGTTGCCAAGGTGAGCCAAGCTGGACTGGGCAAGACCTAGAGCAGCCTGGTGAGAGGAACCAGCACAGAAAGTTGGAGGGAGGGAGTCTCAGATGATCGGAACTCACGGACTTCATATTCTGTGATTGATTTCTACAAGGGTTTGCTTATTCATGCATGCATGCATTCACATATTCTCTGAACACCTACCCCTGATGGGAGCACAGCCCCAGAGAGGCAGATAAGGGGGTGACTTCTCAGGGAGAGGAAAGCAAGATTGAGGCTGCTCAAGGCACACAGGGAGGATCTTCAGGGGAGGTAAACTGAGAGAGAAGTAAGGATTAGCCAGGGAGGGAAGACGGGAGAAACACTCCAGGCAGGGGACACAGCACAAGCAAAGCAAAGACAGGTGACCAGCACACTGGTCAGGGCTAGCAGGGAGGGTTCTGGATGTTCAGGAGGACTAAAATGATGTCACTGTCCTTGAGGTTCCAGACTGTAGAGTTCTGTAGCCAGATCTGTGGGTGATACTTGGGGGTTGCTGACCAGAGGAAGAGAGCCAGAAACACAAGGAGAGGGAACCAGCAGGACTCAACTGAGAGGCACAGGGTGTGTGGGCCAGCAGGCAGACCCAGGTGCCCTATGCACAGGACACTGCTTTCCTCCACTGCCAGTGCTGGCCTAGGCCACAGGTGGCTTGGGAAAAAGGATTGGATAAAGAGCCCACATTTGGTTTCCATTGCTCTCCAAGAGAAGGACCACCAGATAGGCAGAAACTGACAAAGACCTGTCTATACCCTGCCACTTTGCAAAACACCCCACATGTAAAAAACCCACTTGGGTTGAGTCGCAAGCCCTTTTCCAACAAGCCCCAGCCAGCCTGGAACACCCAGTGTACATCCCCTGCAGGACATGCAGGCTATTGAGGCCTGCCAGACAGCTGGAGACAACCAGGCAGTGCCTAGGATTCAGGCTAACGCCAGGTGCACGCAGGGACCCCAGGCCCAGCAGTCAGCAGGTGGGTATCCCAGGAAAGATTCCTACAGAAGAGATAATGTACAATCTGAGGTCTGAAAGAGTACCTTAAAGAGGGGCCTGCCAGATAGTTCAGCAGATTGAAGTGCCTACTTAGGCAGATGCAAGAACCAGGGTTCAATCCGTGGTGTGCCATGCGGCCCTGTCCCCGGGGTGTGCTGAGGCAGCGATTGAGACTGAATGTGGTGGTGTGCACCTATAATCCTAGTACTTGGGAGGCTGAAAACAGGAGGATCACTATGAGTCTGATCTGTGTAGTGAGACCCTGTAGACCTTATACTAAATACACTGAAAAAATAAATAGGAGAGTAACTTAAAGAATAATTCCCCAACCAGGAAACACCAGGCCCTTGGGATGGCTCAGATTTGGGGTGGGAAAGTGCCCTGGGAACAAGTGGATGCCCAGAGAGGGCTGTGTCACAGTAGTTCCATGAGAAGATCATGCAGGGCCACAGTAGTGAGGCCATGGCTGGGAAGAATTGTTTAAAATCTCTTGCAATAATCTGAGTGTGAACTGAGAAGCCTTGAGCTTAGTGTATCATTTAGCACTCAGAACTAACCTGGTATTTTGCACATTGGATGAGACCTTGACTATGACCTGTTTAGGGACTCAGAAGGGTTCCAACCAGGTCTCTTGGTGTATGGAAGACACCCCTACCCTTCTCTGCTAGGGTTTGGATAGAGGTGGGCTAGCCTCCCACCCCCAAGTGTCAGCTCACCAACAGGAGTCCCAAATGACCAGAAGACCTGGATTTCCCTGCCACCTGTCTGGGGTAGTAGTTCCTGGCAGGCCTCTGTGCCCTCCGCTGTCCTCACCTAATGTATGCCTGCTGGTTGCTGCCTCATGCCTGCAGAGCTCAGGTGTTCATTGCTACCAGCTTAGGTACTAGGAATGCAAGCTCTGTGGCTCTCATGGCAGGTGATCCAGCAATGCCTCCCATCCTGAGGAGCAAGCAAGCTAGAGCTTTAGTGATCAATGTAGTCTGGGACAGTTTTGGCACCTATAGCACCTCCCGGTATCACAGCCTTCTGTATATGCCCTCTGCAGAGTTGCCTGAGGTGTCTCCATGCATGAGAACAGTTTTAGGGCCCAAATGCCCCAGCAGGAGGATCCACTGTGAACCTCAGATAAGCCCCCCTACACACACACACACACACACACACACACACACACACACACTCTGTTGGAGATGAGAACCCTTGCACATTGCTGGAGGGAACCCTGAGATCTCATAGGCCAGTTGGAGTTCTCCGTGAGCCCTTTCCTGTCTTCCCACACTCTGCCTGGAGCCCAGCACCACTTTGTAGCATGAGTCCTCCCACTGCTGGGGCAGATCCTCCAGGGAAAAGACAGGTGAGGAGGAAGCTGCAGCCAGAAACCCACTTTGCTGCAGCTTCGAAGACCTGACCTGAACCTCAGGGGAAGCTCCAGTCCTTCCCTCATCTGACCAACACCCCCCACTGCCGTGACAAGGTCTCAGGTGTGTGGTTTGGCTGGGAGCCAAGCACTTGCTCGAATGAGCAGTCACTAAGCTGGTCCTGCATACAAATTGACTGTCCCCAGCCCACACCCCCAAGAGCTCCCATAACCTTGCTCCATTCAAGCCAAGCAGAGGAGCAGAGCTCATGGAGAACCACTCGTAACCGCAAAGACCCTCTCCTGGCCTGAACTTCCAACCTCAGGCCTCCTGTGACCAGTGTATCTGAGCGCTCATTGATCCCATTGATTTCCCAACCCAAAGCCATTGAGTGCTTGGAGACAAGGAAAAAGGCTTCCCTCGCATCCCCACAAACAGATGCCGTGGCAGTGGCACCTGGCAAGTGCACAGCCCAAAGCCCTGAACAAGAAATAGTCTGCGAGATAGCTGTGGCAGGGACCAGAGGTTCATCCAGCTCTGCAGCCCTGCCTTTTCACACTGGGGCTGGGAAAGTGGGGTAGACTCCCCCAGAAAGCAAATGCCCCTCACCTGCCTTCATTCCCCACTAGAGGAAGGGACTGAAGCTGGAAAATGCTAGAACCCAAGTCTGCTGTCACTGTAAAAGCCTCAGATTTGCAAAACTAAGCATTGTTGCATATTCAAAATGAACTAATTTTTTACTAGAAACACATTGAGGTGAGCTTCTAAACTTAGCCTCAGAGCCCCAGGCCAATACTCCATCTCCTAGAAACTCAGCATGTCTGCACCCCATGCCCCATGTGTGCCTTCATTGTTCACACATGAACACATGTCCCAGGTTGGCCAGCCTGGGGTTCCTCCTTCCTTTCTATCCCTCCTCAAAGCTAGCATTTCACATTTACCAGATAGGGGCACACACAGCTGTACCCACAAACTGCCTGGGACCAGGGACCAGGGACTGTCCAGGGACCACGCTGCTTAGTTACCAGCACAGCCCTTGCCATAGGATGAGTTAGGGAAACCCAACTCAAGCCTCAACCCTCCCAAGGCTTGTGGGACTCTAGTGAGAAGAGTTGACAGGATAGAAGAGGGAGAATGCTGTTGTCCCCAAACTGAACTGCCTGGGATGTGCATGAGGTTGCCAAGCCCCCCTCTCCTGCCCTTCTTCCACCACAGGGATGGAGAAGCCATGGATAGACTTCTCCACACAGGGAAGGGGAAGTACCTGGTTCAGGATGTGCTGGGGTCTCCTCCCCTGGCCCCCAAGGCAGAGAAGAGGATAAACAAAGAGAGCTGTCTCCTCTCAGTTCCTTCTCAGGCGCCTTAAGTCTCCATATGCTTCTCAGGTAGCTGGTTCCCAGGACCCTCTCCTATTCCATGGGCCCTGTGGGTCTCCCTTGGTTCTCAGCTCCTCTGCACACTGGAGACATGCACAGCAGGTACCATAGAGAGCAGGCCCCCAGGCAGAACATTATGGTGCCCAGAAGGGAGGAAGTAGCCTAGTAGTAACAATCTCAGCTGAAGGTGACACACTCTACTACTGGCCAAAGGGACAGGGGCAAGTGGCTGTAGTGCACAAGCTAGACAGACTCCATGAGGAAAGATCTGGGAAGGGGTCAGGAAAAGACACGTTAGAGAAATTAAGAGGGAAAACAGTCTCTCAGTCTGCCCAGCCCAGCCGGGCTGTGCTCCTCCTGCAAGGCAGCCCTAATTGAATTTCTCTGTTAACAATGGAAACACATTGGCTGCCTGGCCTCTCTCCCTCTTTCTGATAAGCCAATGACCTGAGGGAAATTGGGGTCAGGAGGAGGAGAAATTGGAAACAAACAGTCTTTTCTCACTCCTGGGGACACTGGTTTTGGCTGCAGCCCAGAGGAGGGGAAGAGGGATGTCATCTCTCTTCAGGCTTCTCAGAGCGGGCAGCCCTCCTGGCATACCCCACTACCTAGGGCTGGGTGTAGCAGACTGTCAGGAGCTGGGGCCCAGCAGAAAGGGGGTCTCACAGCCCACTCTCATTAGGGAGAGCAGGCCCTGGGTCCCTAATCACTGCCCAGCTTCCCCTCTGCTGGCCACCCCCCCACCTTCCTGTGTTTCTCCCTAAGAGATGGTTGCCCCCAGCCTGCCCCAGGGGGATCACAGAACCCTGGTCACACTTTGGACTCAGGTAGCCTTGCATGCCTAGGCAAGTTAGTGCTTTCTTACGTAGCTTTTTGTCTAGGTAGAAACAATACCACAAGAGTGGATCAAATGAGATAACACTCCCCACAGACAGGAAACCCTCATTAAATCCCAGTGGTCTGTTACCAGACTATACAAGGGGACAGCAATTGTGTTGTTCATAGCTGTTATCACCTGTTAAGATCTACCCACTGGCCCCCCAGAGAGGTGGGCAGACCCTTGCTCATGTGCTTGTGCCCACAAAGGCCCCAGAGCTCAGCAAGCCTGCCCTGTTATTTCTGCATGGGTCCTTAGAGGTGAGAACCTAGTGTCCACAGCTCCACCAGAAGCCCCCATAGGGATATTTCTGTCAGTGACTCCAGTAGGATGAGCCTTGGGTAACAGTAGAATGAATGGAAGTTAAAGAAACTACTCCTGGCCTCCAGGGGCTATAAATCAGCACCCTCTTGGGATAACCAGAGTGCCCTCCAAGCTAAGGGTTTTCTGTGTCCATTCTTCTGCTGTGAGTGGTACAGGGTATCATCCCTTTGGACGGGGAGGCTCACTGGTTTTCCCTGTGCTCCCAGGGCTGCCAGCCATGGAGGTCCGCATCAACGTCTCAAGGCAGCAGGTTGAGAAGGTGTTCGGGCTGGAGGAATACTGGTGCCAGTGCGTGGCATGGAGCTCCTCGGGCACCACCAAGAGTCAAAAGGCCTACATCCGCATTGCCTGTGAGTCCCAGCCCACTCCCCCAGAGTGTCACCAGGAGGGCAGAAAGCAGGCTTCTCAGAAGAAGGGGTCTGGTCAGAAAACTCCATTGTCCTGCCTTTACTGGGTAGAGGGGATCTGTAGGGACATTGCTAAACCTCTCCTGACTCCCCTGGGCACATGACACTTCCTCCTGCCATGCCCTGTGGCCCTGTATGACCAAGAAATAGAGCTGACCAGGCTGAGCAAGCACTCAGGTGAGAAGACACTATGGTTATTCTTCCAGATTTGCGCAAGAACTTTGAGCAGGAGCCGCCAGCCAAGGAGGTATCCCTGGAGCAGGGTATTGTGCTGCCTTGCCGTCCCCCAGAAGGCATTCCCCCAGCTGAGGTGAGAGGGGCTCCCATGCCTACTCCAGGTGACCAAAACTCCCACTTCTCTGGTCTACCTACCTGGGCCCCCACCTTCTCTTCTCCTCAGGGCTCACTCTGTGCTCCGGGCAGTGCCAGTGTGGGCTGGCTGTGCAGTCTTATGGCTTCTCCCCTAGGTGGAGTGGCTCCGGAACGAGGACCTGGTAGATCCATCTCTGGACCCCAATGTGTACATCACGCGGGAACACAGTCTGGTTGTGCGGCAGGCGCGCCTGGCTGACACAGCCAACTACACCTGTGTGGCCAAGAACATTGTTGCCCGTCGCCGTAGTGCCTCTGCTGCCGTCATCGTCTACGGTGGGTCCCAAGGCTCTCCAGTGGTAGGGAGAGGTACTGCGGTGCCACCATGGGAGTGATGTGTGGCTAGCAGAGTAGAGAAAGCCATGGAGCTAAGGCCAGGTAGACGTAACAGTGGCCTGACCAGGTACGACAAGGAAAGGGTTTGCATAAGACTTGGTGATGTCAGGGATGTGACTGGGCAGAGGGGTAGGACAGGTTGGCAGTCATCCGTGGGAAAGAAACATTGTACAGGAGACAAAGGGCTAAGATGGGGATCTAAGAACAAATCATGTCTGGTGCGCTTGAATCCCCAGAATGGGAAGTAGGGCCAAGTGGTTCCAGGCACACCAGGAGCCAGTAGAATAGGGTGTGGGAATTACCCTGTGAAAGGTTGGAGTCCGGGCTGGAGTTGCAGGTGAGCTCAGTTCCATTGGCTGCCCAAGCACCTGCCAGGAAAAAGGCAGGTCCTGCAGGGGATGCTGCCAGCCCCTGAGGCAGCAGGCACAGGCGTCACCCTCCCCTTCAGGGTTTCTCTTCCAGTACCGCCACAGCCCACCATTTCCAGTTCACAGCCCCTGTGCTTATCCCTGTCCCCTGGGCCATTGTGTCTCAGGAAGCCCCCGCTCCCTGACCCCAGTCCTTCTCTGTCCGGCCAGTGAACGGTGGGTGGTCGACGTGGACCGAGTGGTCCGTCTGCAGTGCCAGCTGTGGGCGTGGCTGGCAGAAACGGAGCCGGAGCTGCACCAACCCGGCGCCTCTCAACGGGGGTGCCTTCTGTGAGGGGCAGAATGTCCAGAAAACAGCCTGCGCCACCCTGTGCCCAGGTACCAGCGGCCATGGCCTCCCACATCGGTCTCACCACGTCATCTCCGTGCCCCGGCTCCATCGCGCCCACCAGCCTGCCCCCCCATGGCTCCATTCCACCTGCCCACCACACAGGGCCAGGATAAGTCTGAGGCAGGGATATTGCTGCAGTGTGTCTTCAGAGTCAGGGCTTAGTTACTGCCCAGGCTTGGGGCTCAACACAGGGCGTAAGTGACAGAGTATAAGGTATAATCTAGAACTGGGTCTGGAGCTCAGCCTGGGGTTGCAGAATCTACCTGTGCCTGGGACCAAAAGGGTCATCATTTGACTGAGAGCCCTTACTACCCCAGAACCAGGATGGCCTCCCTGGGCTGGGGAAAGTCAAGCAGCCTCTGGCGTCATCCACGCCTCCCTGTCATTAGCATGTGTGTCATCAAAGCCAGCTGGACATTGAGGGCATGCAGATTTGTGGGCCTGGCCTTGGGATCATGCCCAGGTCTGGGTCAGCTCGTCCTGCCTGGCCTAGATGCCTAGTGGGGCTACACTAGCAGACCACTTGGGACGGGTTCCTCAGGCTGACTGCCCTGTCTCCTCTCTGCCTGTCTGTCTCTCATCTAGTGGATGGCAGCTGGAGCCCATGGAGCAAGTGGTCAGCCTGTGGGCTCGACTGCACACACTGGCGGAGCCGGGAGTGCTCTGACCCAGCACCCCGAAATGGGGGTGAGGAGTGCCGGGGCACAGACCTGGACACCCGCAACTGTACCAGTGATCTCTGCGTGCACAGTGAGTCTTCTCTGGGGAGGTAGTGACTAAAGCATTTGTTCCCCTGCCACAGGTTACATCCCTCTTCAGAGCTCAGGACTCTTGGAGAGCCTCCCTTGGCCCTAACATGCCCACATGTTTCCATGCATGCTCACCACCTCTCATGCCTCCAGAGACAGGCATGAATTTCAACCTTGACTTGTGTATATCCCTCTGTTCATCCAAACACCTCTCCTACAGCCTCACGTCCACCCTAACCCCCAGGTGCACACACAAATCCTATGGGGATGTCAGGCTTGTGAGGCCTGTTAATTACAAGGCCATAACTAACAATTAAAGATCTCTGTTGGATTTTTTTCTCTAGAACACACCCTCCCCTCTTCTTTCAATTAAAAACCTAATTATCTGTGTCAATTCCTTTCTGATGGACATTTCTTCCATTATGCAAAACCCTACTAAAAATCAATATAGCTTCTTCCAAGCAGTCAATCCCCAGATCCAGGCCTGGAAGAGACAGACAAGGAGAAAGGCCTAGGGACCAGGACCACACAGGAAGCAGATACAATGCATATTCATTTTTCATTGCTATACTAAAGAACCTGAAGCTGGGAAGTTTGTAAAGAAAAGAGGTTTATTTAGCTAGTAGTTTTGGAAGCAAAACCTCTAAATAATATGGCAGTGGTTCTGGGAAGGGCCCTTTTAGCTACCTGAATTGTTGGTGGGTGGCATCAAGGCGGGAGCTCACACAAGAGGGAGAGATCACATAGTAAGAGAAGAAGGGGGGAGGAGGAAGGAAGGGGGAGGGGGGAGGAGGCACAAAAATACCTTAATCTCTTCTAAGGACAGTACCCCCATAACCTAAAGACCTCCAACTGAGCCTTATTTCTTTCCAGGCAAGTGCTTATTCCACTGAGCCATCTCCCCAGCCCCCTGAGCCTTATTTCTTAAAAGTCACACCACCTCTCATATCATCACACTGGGGACTATATTTCCAATGTATGAACCTTGTGACTAGCACCCTGCCTCAGGAAGCCCAGAGGCTCCCTCAAGCCCCAGGTCCTTGGGGCAGTGATCAGGTAGTGGGCTCAGCAGGCATCAGGCTCAGCCTATTATTCAGGTACTGGGCTGCCCACTTTGGGTCCATAGTTCCTCCTCCCCTCCATTCTTCTGGCAGCTACCTTACCCTGAGTCTCATGCCTAAGAGAAATGTGAGTTGCTCAGAATCCCAACCAAGGCTTGGCAGGTACGGAGCTAGAGTATATACTAAGTGCCCCAAATGTCCACTGCCCAGCCAGCATTGATGCTCATTTGAAGACCTCACCCTCCTGGCTGTTGCCCACTGCCCTCTCCTTCTGAGCCCCACACCCCTGCCGCTCCCAAGGCCATGCTTTCCTCTGCAGCTGCTTCTGGCCCTGAGGATGTGGCCCTCTATGTGGGCCTCATTGCTGTGGCCGTGTGCCTCGTCTTGCTGCTGCTCGTCCTCATCCTCGTTTATTGCCGTAAGAAGGAGGGGCTGGACTCTGATGTGGCCGACTCATCTATCCTCACCTCAGGTTTCCAGCCTGTCAGTATCAAACCCAGCAAAGCAGGTGAGATGGCCCCTGCCCCTAGCACTCTTGCCAAGGCCCCACACCAATTACCCCTGTGGGGGCAGCCCTCAGTGCCTTTCCCTGAGCCTGTCTTTATTCCTGCAGACAACCCCCATCTGCTTACCATCCAGCCAGACCTCAGCACCACCACTACCACCTACCAGGGCAGTCTGTGTCCCCGGCAAGATGGGCCCAGCCCCAAGTTCCAGCTCACTAATGGGCACCTGCTCAGCCCTCTGAGTGGCGGTCGCCACACACTGCACCACAGCTCACCCACCTCAGAAGCCGAGGACTTTGTTTCCCGCCTCTCCACTCAAAACTACTTCCGCTCCCTACCCCGTGGCACCAGCAACATGGCCTATGGGACTTTCAACTTCCTCGGGGGCCGGCTGATGATCCCTAATACAGGTAGGAAGGACCTTAGTGCCCCAGGCAGCCTAAGAGGCAAGTCTGGCCTCTGCTTTCCACCTGGAGCACAAGGACAGCCCAGATGTTCCTCCTGGGCTCCTCATTCTCACCCTGGAGGGACACAGCTGAGCCACCAAGCAAGGGTTAGAGGTGTGGAAAGAACTCTGCTGGGTTTGGCAGGAGCACTGGCATGGGGACTATGGCTACAGTTGTCTCCCTTCTGTTGCCTATGGACATGAGACTTGTCCACTCATCTACACAGACTGCCTATGTGTGTTGGGCTTTGGGCTCAGAGGGAGGGCATGTAGCAGCCCCAAGGGGCTTTATGAATAGGCAGATAGCAGAGAATGCAGAGCAACACAGTCCAGACAGGGGGCCTCTTGGAGCCCCCACTGCATCGTGGCTTCCTGTCTTCCCAGAGACACCCTACTGGGGAATCCATGGACACTCTTGTGGCCATCTTGGGAAAAATCTGCAGCCTTTGGTGAGACTGCCTACTCTACCCTGAATTCTCTAGTTCCTTAGTTTTGTTGACCTCTTGCTTCTTTGCCCCTCTCTGGCTGCTCCAGGTAGCTGAACTTAAGGGTTCTATGAGCTCACTGCCACTGCCCTTCTCCAGTGACCTCACCCATGCCATGGCTTCATTCACCATGTCTGTGTCTATCGCTACAACCAGCCATTCTCTTGGGTGCCAGAACTGCACACAGCTGCCTCCTGGGTAGCATCATTTGGATGTCTCACAGCACCTCAATTCCTGAGCCTAAACCAGAACTGTCTCCCAGTCTCCCTCAGGGCCATCTCCCTTGCAGCTTTCCCCAGTTTATAGCAGAGTCCAGCTGATCAGGCCAGAAACCAGCGGGAGGTCACCTTGACCTTCTGCCCTTCCTCACTTGCCTCTAAGGCCCATTCCTGCTTCAGTCATGCACCAACTCCTGTGGTTCTCCCACCTCCTTTGCTCTTACCTCCCCGTGCCTCTTATCTTACCCTGATGCTTCTCCTGGCTCAGGCCAACACAGCCTTTATCTCATTTCCAGTCCCCAAACATTTACCTAATGAATCCAGAGTTGATTATGTACCTACCTGGCTTACCCCCTGCCTGCTGGGCCTCCCTGCTGCTCCCTAGAGAGCCCATGTGACAAGGTAGAGATGACAAGGCTGCTGTGGCCTCTTCCTTCCCACATGTTCTCGTGCATATGGCAACCACATAAACCCCTCAACACCCCTAATACACCATACTTCCATTTGTACATGAGAGTCCCTCTGCCCTTCCATGGGCTCATCTGCTGCTTTTCCTTTGAGTCATAGTCCTAGCCTGGCAGCTCTTATGCTCTGTGCCCCATGTCCCCTCTGGACAGAGAATGATGATGAGCCCTTCACGGGACTATTATAATGCTATGGTGAGGGAGGTAGGCAAACAATGTGTGCTCAGGGCCACCGGCCACCCATTTCCCTGGTAGGGTGGGGAAGCCACCTGCCCTGCATCCTTGCTGAAGTTTTCTTTCTCCCCAGTCAGCTGAGCTTCATGAAAGTGGGGCTGTTCTTTCCCTAGCCTTCCTGAATATCCAGTATTAGTATTCTTGGAATGTACACACAAGGGTGTGAACCTCCCCTACACAGAGAGGATGCACACCAGGCTGTCCGGGATCAGCACCAAAACCAGCCGCACTAAGTACCAGGAGGCAGCATGGGTTAGTAAAGGAAGCAGTCACTATAAATATGCCCTCAATGTCCCTATCTGCTGGGCTCCAATTTTCTATAAAATACAGTCATGCATCACTTAATCTTGGGAATGTGTTCTGAGGAATGTACCCTCAGGCAGTTTTATTATTGTGTGGCCATCACAGAGTAGGATTATGAAAACTTGGTTAGTTCTGATATCACTAGGTGACATATCTTATAGGGCCACCATCACATATCAGTCTGTCATTAATAGGACTATTACATGGAGCACAAGTTCAGCCCAGATGTCGTGCCATTCCAGCTCAGCTCACCTCCAAGCTACCCCACTTTGGAAAGTATGTTTGCTTTTGAGATAAAGGCACTGAGTATCTGTCTCACTTTTCCACCGTGCTGAGAGGAGGGCTCCTTTCTGATTCAGAGGCTCCCTGTTCTAGGTAGAGGATGGCCACTCCTTGCATGTCCCTGAAGTGAATTCCAGGCCCCTGTCCTTGACATATCCTGTCCTATTCCCTCCCCTCAAGCCTCTTTTCTCCACAGGTGCTCTGATCCTACTCCTGTAAGACACTAGGGAAGAGGCACACGCAGCAGCCAGACCTGGGAGAGTCTTTGCCAGTGCCCAGATCTTGGAGAGCTGCCAAAGGCCATGGGGTTGCTTAAGCTCTACTGCAAGGACAGAGACAGTGGCAGGGAGTGGCCATGCCCTAGAGGGGCCTGGGCCAGTGGAGAAGGGAGAAGATGGAGGAGGGCAGAAGGGCAGTGGTTCCAGTATATAGCACGGCTAGGCTGGAGATCCTGCTGGAAAGACAGCGGGAGCAGCAGTGAAGGCCTTTAGATGCCAAGCCAGGAAGCTGGACTTCATCACAAGTTAGGGAAGGTGTCTTTTGGGCAACGCAGAAGGTAGGGCCAACAGACCTGGTCCCAGAGTTTTCTGCGCCCAAGCTAACTGTGCATGCTTTTTCCACTTCAGCTGTTCCTCAGCTACCCCTGGACTGACTCAGCTTCATGCCTGTGTGAGGGGTTGGACATCGTGGAAGTCCTTGTAGCCCCTGTGACCTCGAGCCAGGCTGGTACTGGCCTGTCCCCAGCACAAGATTTATGGAAGGGCTGGCTGGTGTGGTGTTAGGTGTCTGCACCAAGTAAGCCTGACCCTCCTCCTACTGCATTACAGGAATCAGCCTCCTCATCCCTCCAGACGCCATCCCCCGGGGAAAGATCTACGAGATCTACCTCACTCTGCACAAGCCAGAGGACGTGAGGTGTGGGCTTGGGCCCTGCTGCTGGGGCTGGTAGGGTCCTGCCTGTGGCCTGTCCCTGGGATGCCCTTGCCCAGTACCTGTTGGACCTGCTGGCTTGAGGGAGGGCAGAGGAAGAGCTCACCAGCTCTTTAGCCTCTCACCCTGGGGTGACCTTCCCCCTCCTCTGGCCCCTAGGACAGGCCACTGACACCTTTCGCCTTCTACCCATGTTTCCCTATTTGAGGTTGCCCCTAGCTGGCTGTCAGACCCTGCTGAGTCCCATCGTTAGCTGTGGTCCCCCTGGAGTCCTGCTCACCCGACCAGTCATCCTTGCCATGGACCACTGTGGGGAGCCCAGCCCCGAAAGCTGGAGTCTACGCCTCAAAAAACAATCGTGTGAAGGCAGCTGGGAGGTGAGTAGGGGATAGACCCAAGCTCGCCCACCTGAGCACTGGCCTCCATGTAGAGTGTGGCTTTTTGTGCACTCACACTGAGCTCTCAGCAGCTATGTGGCTCTGTACTGTGCTGTGAGCCCTCCCAGATCTCTGGCTGAATCTCAGAGCACAATGTGGCTGGAGGACTTGAGGCTAGGGGAACTCACATGTTGGGCTCTACTTGCAGGATGTGCTGCACCTAGGTGAGGAGGCACCCTCCAACCTCTACTACTGCCAGCTAGAGGCCGGTGCCTGCTACGTCTTCACGGAGCAGCTGGGACGCTTTGCCCTCGTAGGAGAGGCTCTCAGTGTGGCTGCGGCCAAGCGCCTCAAGCTGCTTCTATTTGCCCCTGTGGCCTGCACCTCCCTCGAGTACAACATCCGTGTCTACTGCCTGCATGACACCCATGATGCACTGAAGGTACCAATGCCCCCTCCCCAGTCCCCTAGCCCTAGGCATGGAGGCCCTTTGCAAAAGGAAGGGGTCCCCACAGGCCCTAGACTCTGTTGATCACCTGGGGCCCTGCAGGAGGTGGTACAGCTGGAGAAGCAGCTGGGTGGACAGCTGATCCAGGAACCTCGAGTTCTGCACTTCAAGGACAGTTACCACAATCTGCGCCTATCCATCCATGATGTGCCCAGCTCCCTGTGGAAGAGCAAGCTTCTTGTCAGCTACCAGGTGAGGGCTAAGCTCACCACCAGCACCCAAGGGGCTGGAGCTGGGCACATCTGACATCTCCTCTGCCACCCGCCAGGAGATCCCCTTTTATCATATTTGGAACGGCACACAGCAATATCTGCACTGCACCTTCACCTTGGAGCGTGTCAGCCCCAGCATCAGTGACCTGGCCTGCAAGGTGTGGGTGTGGCAGGTGGAGGGCGATGGGCAGAGCTTCAACATCAACTTCAATATCACCAAGGTGGGCAGGAGGGTTACATACTGTCACAACCAATCCCAGGAAATGTTCCACTCCCTGGACCAATTCTTCCCACCCTGCCACCAGCCCCTTCTCCCTTCCTTATACCTTCTCCTTCCAGAAACCACTTGGCATCTTCCTCCAAGGGGTAGGAGGTACACATGCAAAAGGAACTTGGAGGGAACAGGGTGGGGGAGCAGGAGGAGACAGGGCTGGTGGGAGCTCTAAAAAGCTTCCCAGAGGAGGGCTTTGCACTGGTCCTAGGATGACAGGCATCAGTGTGGAAAAGAACATTTGTGGTGGCGGGAATTGAGTGAGGAAGACAAAGGCGATGAAAAGAGAACAGTGAGGGCTAAATGGTCAGCAGAGGCCAGCAGCCAGAACTCAGGGTGAGGGTGAAAATGGAGGAGAATGAGACCAGAGGGCTCTTCTGCTCACTGGTTCTGATTTGGGGCAGGTCACGTACTTCTAAGCCCTGGAATCAAAGAGTAGGGCCCTGACACATGACGGTGGGGTACCTCAGAAGTGCTAGTGTCCTTGCTATCCCCAGCTCTGGAGTGGTCTGGGAGCTCCCCCCACAGGAGGCAGCAGTGGTCAGGTTCTCACAGGCTCTTCCTCCCTGTCTCTCCTCACCTAGGACACGAGGTTTGCTGAGCTGCTGGCTCTGGAGAGTGAAGGGGGGGTCCCAGCCCTGGTGGGCCCCAGTGCCTTCAAGATCCCCTTCCTCATTCGGCAGAAGATCATTACCAGCCTGGATCCGCCATGCAGCCGGGGTGCCGACTGGCGGACTCTAGCCCAGAAACTCCACCTAGACAGGTGGGTGAAGATGGGTGGGGAGGGGCTACAAAAGCCACCCACAGTCTATCCCAGGCAGGTGGGTTGGCTGGGATAGCCAGGAGACCCTGTGGGCCTGTGCTACATTCTTTAGTATCTGGACAGTCAATGCATTTGGCTAAGGGGGAGGTCCTATCCTTGGCTGAGGTGGGAGGTAGGAGGTGGTAGGCTGGGGTGAGGCCAAGCCACTGACAGGCTCCCTCCTTTCCACAGCCATCTCAGCTTCTTTGCCTCGAAGCCAAGCCCCACAGCCATGATCCTCAACCTGTGGGAGGCACGACACTTCCCCAATGGCAACCTCAGCCAGCTGGCGGCAGCAGTGGCTGGACTGGGCCAGCCAGATGCTGGCCTCTTCACGGTGTCAGAGGCCGAATGCTGAGGTCAGCCAGGCCAAAACGCCTACACTCTCACCAGCTTTGGCACCCACCAGGGACAGGCAGAAGCCGGACAGGGGCCCTACCCCATACTGGGGAGAGCTGCTTGGACAGGCCCTTTCCTGGCCAATGTTGTCCCTTAATGCTGGTCCTTCAGACCTGCCTGAACTCCAGTTCCTCCATGGCCTGTCTATCCAGGCAGGCACAGCCACCTGCTCACTCTGTCCCAGCCCCAGGTTCCTTGGGGGACAGTGCCTGGAGCCTGGGCTGGGCCCAGCCCATCTGTGTGTGTATATGTGCGTGTGATGCTACCTCTCCTCCTACCCCTTGCCAGGGGCCCCGCATACACACGGCATGCATGCACACGCTGGGCTTGGACATGGCCCCAGAGCTCCTGCCAGAGCTGGGCCTTATGCAAACATTTCTGTGCCTGCTGGGGAAGGGCACAGCTCCAGGCCTGTGGGACTGAGCACCCAGCCAATGAGGGGGCTGCCCCTGGATTCAGGCACACGACCACCACACAGGCATGTGCCCACGCATGCCTCGTGTGTTCATCTCACACACACCCACTCCTGGGTCCTGCAGACCTCACCACCACCACACACATCTCCTGCTGTCACCCAGAGGCCGCTCACGTCTCTCATGCCCGGTGTCGGTACACATCTGCCTCTCACATGCTGCCCTCTTCCACCCACCAGGGACACCCCATGGCTCCTTCCTGATCCTACCCCCCTGTCCCCAGCCTCGAGGTGTCCTGCCTGGCGGGGCGTGTGAATATGCAATGGGAGTCCCGGGCTGTACAATGGCGAGTGTGTGTGCCATGGTGTGCCCGTTCCTGGGGCTGGCCGGTGCCCCTGTGTGGGGCCTGTTGTGTGAAGCTTGTGTCCTGACTCTGTCTTAAGTGCTTTCGTGCACTTACACTTGGCCTTATGTACACAGCCTTGCCCGGCCGTTGGGGCACGTAGGGATTTTAGCGGACGTGAATGTAAATAAATTATATATATATATTGCTAACCTATGTGCTACTTCTTTTGGGGAGACCAACGGGATGAGGACAGATGGCCACCAAGGGGTCACATATAGGCTGTTCTGGGAGTCCTGGGTGGCTGGGCCCAGCCCTGGTCCAGCAAGGCTGAGGCTGAGTTATTGTAGTTCCTGTAGAGTTCCTCAGACACGGGCCATCTGAGCAAGGCGACAAGCCACAGCAGTGACCAAAGCCGCACCTTTGCCAGACCCATCTTCTGACTGCAAGAAGGTAACCACACAGCGAGGGGCCAGCTCCCGTACTGTGGCAGCCACAAGCCTGGCAAAGCTGTAAAGGAGGGAGGCTAAAGTTATCCCAGGCCCCGAGGCTCTACCTGGTCCCACCTGCCCATGCTGGCCTGCCTGGCCCTTTCATCCAGACTCACTGAGGATGCATCTTGTAGAGGGTCCCATCTACCCCCACAGACACTGTCAGCTCATCTAGGTCCCGGTTCTCCCGGATCTTCTCCACAACAGCAGCCACACCTGCTCCGCAGAGTTGGGCAGCCCGCCGGGACACAGCCTGGCACACCTCTAGGACTATCAGGGCATCATCCAAAGTCAGGGTCAGCCCCAGATCCTCTAGGATGGCTCGGACCTGCCGCAGGGCCAGGCTGTCGCTGGGGGCCAGGAAAGAGCAGAACACAGACATGGTCCTGTATTAGCTCCCCCACACACCATCTTCAAGACTTTTCACTTTGTCCTCCAGGTTGGACCGCACACATCAGCAGCCAGCTGGTGGGCACCCAGACTCCTTTGGGAGGTGGGGAGGCCATTCAGGACTCAGATACCTTTCAATCTCAGACAGAAATTTGGTCTTGAAGATGTCCCTGGTTTGAAGGCACTGGGTCTGCTGGCCCCGGAAGAGAACGCCAAGGCTGGTCAAATTTAAGAGGATGTGGCGGACAATCTCTCCTAGGTACATGCCACTAATCATCTTCTCAAACCTACAAGAACATGTGTGTATATGTTTGCCTAACAGAAGACCCCACCACCTACCATCACCAGTCTCAGCCCCTGGCAGCCAGCCCTGCCCAGACCCAGGCCACACCTCTGCTTGCCAGGATTGATGGATGCCTGATCCACCCTTGAATCGAAACAGGTGCTGAGCATGCCCAAAGAGCCATCGTCCCCAAAGGCACCCCACTCCATGTTGATGCACATGTGACCTGAGTCCCCAGCCACACCTGCCACATTCCGGAGCTCCTCCATGTAGCAGGCATTGGTGCCAGTTCCTGAAGAGGCCAGACAAAGTGAATTCATTTACTCATACAGAAAAGGCTCTTCTGAGCACTTACCACACCAAAATGATAAAGTTTAGGATCCCTACTTCATCTTCCTGCATTTAAAATGTGATCCTGGTCCCATTCCTCCCTCCTTCCTGAAGTCCCTAGTAAAGATTCTGCTAGCATCAAGGCCTTGAGGCCTCCGTGACCTCCCCTACCGGCACCACAGTCAGTGCATTTACCTCACTCCCTGACGTGTTCCCAATATGCACATCAGGAGGCAGATTTTCCCTTCTTTCATATGTTTTCCTGTGTCTTTTTCCAGGTTCAGCTGACTACAGGGCAGGAACTTAATGAAGACTAGGAGTCTTAGGCTACTTAAGGGTTCACTTAGCTCATCACTCCCACCACACTTAGCCCAGTTTCAAACACTGAGTATGAACCATGAACTAGACACTGTGCCACACTGGCCCCTCTCACTGTGTCTTCATGATGCTTTGAGACTGGCATCGTTATTATCTACATCTTAAAATGAGGAAACTTAGGCTCTAGTGACTTGCCCAAGGCCATACAGATAGAAATGGCAAAGCTAGTATTACCATCCAAATCCATATGACTTCAAAGCAGAGATTCATTTGCCAGATGGGCAAACTGAGGCTCAGAAAGATTCAGTGACTATGAATCTGTACCTGAGTTGGATAAAAGAGTCCAGGCCCAGACTCCCAGCCCAATTTAGTGTTTGAGGCCCTGTCAGGTCAGACAAGTATAATCCCACATCCCCAAAGCCAAGGGAACATCCAACCTGAGGAATCAACAGGAGGCAGCAAATTATCAGGAAGTAGGTCATGCAAGGGTAAGGCCCTCCTCACCAACAATGAGGCCCATCTCGCACTGGGGATCCTCATAGCCACAGGACATCATGGTCCCCACTGTGTCGTTGACTATGGCAACCACATTCAGCTCCACTGCCTGCACACAAAAGGATGCTGCTAGTTACTGGGCAACAGCAGTCGTCATGGCAACCTGCACTGGACCCAGAGGTCTCTACTGCAGAGGGCCTCCCTTCATGAAGCAGAAGACCCCCCAGTTCCCTCAAGACCTGCCATGGTCCCAAAGCAGCCCTAAAGGCAGGCTCCTACCTGTCTACGCCTGATGGCTTCCCGCAATAGAAACACTACATCTTGGCCCTCACAGTCTGATGCATTGAAACCTTTAGTCCAGTTCAGGAGGATGCCCTGGATAGGATTAAGAAAGGACAGAAAGTTGAATGGTCCCTTTAAATCTCACTCTGCTTCCCCAAAGCCTATATCCCACCAGAAGCATATGATTCCTGCCTTCCCAAGCAGGACTCCTTGTCCACTTTGCCCTACAGTTGAAGGCCTTGCCTCCTACTCCCTCCCAACTCCCCAGGAGGTTTTCAATGTGAACCTATTAATAATGATTCAACTATGTCTTCCATTATTAGTTCCAGAATGCTCAGCTGGTCTGAGGGTCTGGCCATTTTAAGACATTTTCCCAGAAGGAATGGCCCTTTTTAATTGGGTTAGGAATGAACAGACCTGGCAAAGTGAATGTTATATGTGAGAAAGAGAAGGACAGAGAAAGCTCCAAGGCCCAAATGCCAGCAGAATACACTCTTTCTGAGAGAAATTGCAAGAATCATTTGAAAGGAAGGAGTTCAGGATGGAGCCGTGTCACTGCGAAATTCACTCCTTTGTTCCAGATATGGGTGAAGGCCAAATAGAAAAGCAGACATCTGTGCAGGATGGGTGGAGCAAGACAGACACAGTTTTATAGTGAGCAATTGGACTTAGAATAGTGACAAGGGGCTTGACTGTACCTGAAAAGGATTGTCCTTTTCTTAGTGTGCTTTTCTGAAGAGGCAGGGAGAATGGGGATGAGACTATACCTGCCAGGCAGAAGCATCAAGAGCAGGTCTGAAAATCTTTGAAGGAAGAAATTTTTTTTCAGTAGTGAAGATTGAACCCAGGGCCTTTGCACTAAGCTACATTTCCAGCCTTCTTTTTCTATCTTATTTTGAGATAGGTCTTGATGAATCACTAAGTTACTCAGACTGGAGTCAAATTTGCACGCCAACTGCCTCAGCCTCCCAGAGTACTGGAATTATAGGCATAATTGGTTATATAGGTTATAGGCATAACCACTCCTGGATGTTTTTTCTTTTGTTGAGACAGCAATCTCATTGTGTTACCCATGTTGGCCTCAAATTCCAGCAATCCTCCTTACTCAGTCTCTAACAGGACTACAGGTGTGTGCTACCATGCCCAGCTAAGGAAGGAGAGTTGAAAAATAGTAACCAACCTTTCCCCTAATATATTTCCTTTGGTTTTTCCCCCCATTGTATAGCAACTAGGCTGTTCTATGGTGACTATCTCAAACACAGAAATAAGAGGAGAGAGGCAAGAGATAGGGATGGAAAGAGAGAGAGAGAGAGAGAGAGAGAGAGAGAGAGAGAGAGAGAGAGAGAGAGACAGAGACAGAGACAGAGACAGAGACAGAGACAGAGACAGACAGACACAGATATAGAGAGAGACAGAGACAGAGAGAGAGGAAGAGGAGGAGGAGGAAGTAGTTTGAAACAGAGGCCCGATGATATCTAATAGCTGAATTCCCTGAATTCCCTGCCTCCAAATGAGACAGACCCTCTGGTCTGGGAAGGGAAGCTGAGTAAAAAAAATCAAACCCAGACCAAGGTTTTTAATGTTTTCCTGAGAAAGCTGTCCTATGCCCTCCTTCCTGGACTAAACTCTGCAGGTGGGGATTAAGAGGGAGACAGAAGAGGTCTCAACCGTCTTCAAGAAGAGGAGGCCACCACAAATGTCAACGGAGGTATCAAGACTGGAGATGAATTGGCAGAGGGGGGCACCCAGAGAGCTAGGGCCCGGGCATGTCCCAGATTTGGTCCTTTCTCTGCACAGAAAGGATGCTGTGGAGCCTAGAGGAGTTCCTACCTAGAAAAGGGATGCCCTACACCAATTAGCATTAAACATTTACCCCTCAAAAGAATGGGGACTCTCCAAGTCCAGGGGCTCATGCCTGTAATCCCAATACTCTGGGAGGCTGAGGCAGAATTGCAAGTTTGAGCACAGCCTGGACAATTTATCAAAACCTGCCTAAAAATTAAAAAAAAAAAATGGGGGTGAGGTATCTCAGTGCAAAGGCTCTGGGTTTAATCGATGGTACTGAGGAGGGTGAAAAAAAAAAAGAATATGGGCTGAAAGGCTCAGCACAGGAATTAAATTTGGTTATGGACAATTAATCAGATTGGGTTTCTTGCATGCCTGGACCTACATGCTGAGTCACATCTCCTCTTCCCCTTTGTAAAAAATAATGGAAAGGATCAAGGACGCATAGCTGGGCAAACTAGTAGAATGATGGTGGCAACTATGCCACCCAAAGGTACTTCAGTGGAAAGGAAAGGAAGAAGTGGTGTATTGAAGAGAGGTCAGAGAGGAAAGGGTGAAAACTGCGTACACAGGCTGATAGTAAAGGAGGCAGAGCTTCATTTCCCACGGGCTAAGACTGCAACAGACACCTACGAGAGCAAGGCGCTCCTCAGCATGAGTGTCCCCTACACATAAGCTGGAGATGTTGATTCTGGGAGCTTCAGAGGACTGGAAGAACTGTTTTTGTGACAGGCTTCAAGTGTTTGTGTTGAGAAATCTGTGATATGTGCTGAAGGATTTGCTGAGGTATATAGGAAAGTTGTATCTAGTCACTTTGCCACCCCAACTGGTTATCCAAAACTAAGCCAGAAGGGAACAAATAAAACAAAACAAAATTGAAAAGGAGTGCAGCCTCCCACTCCTTACAGAAACAGGAATCAGTATAGCTTCATGCAAGACCCCCAAGCCAGACCACTAGTGCCATGTCTTAAATGGGCAGTGTTTCCTGTGCCCAACACTGATCTGGGCCTGTAGCTGCTCCCAGATGCCCTGACCCTAACCATGTGCACATGCTATCTGGGGAATCTGATGCAGAGTACAGTTCCAGCCCAGCAATACTCCCCACTACCATCACTCAAGATCATTCACCCATACATAGGTGGAGGCCCTCAGAAGGATTACTTTTCCTGGCCCTCCTTCCCTTACCTGGTCCAGGCCGAGCTGCTTGCATGGGAAGGAAAAGGTGAAACCCAGAGGGAGGCTCTGTCCCCTCAGGCCCTGCTTCTCCTGGAAGTCCACAATGCAGTCCACGATGTGGTCGAAAAGCTGCAGGTGGGACAAGTCAGACAGTGGGCTCCATCCTGGCCCTTTCCTACCTCTGACATCATGGCCTAAGCAGTGAGTACCTGCTGCCCAGATCCCTGAGCCACACACTCAGGGATGGAGTAGACCTGGTTGATGATCTGCACACCTCCCTCGGCCACACGCACCAGGAGGACCCGAAAGTTGGTGCCCCCGAGGTCCAAAGCCAGGAAGTCCCCTCGTTCTGTGGGGCAGAGATCCTTAGTGCCAGGGCACAGCTGGTAGCTCCAGTTTCAGCACATGCTGTGACCCCCCGCCCCCAGGCCCCATATTTCACCACTATATTCAGGCTAGTTCCTCACCACTGCCATCAGGTGTAGCCCGTACATATGTAGGCAGCATTCGGAGGGAGGAAGGCTCCCTTCGCAGCCCCTTGTCCATGGCCTCCCGCATCTGTGTCTGCACTGCTGCCAGCTGCTCATGGCTCAACCGGAATGGTGCTAGGGTCTCCTCCAGAAGACGTCGGTGGTTGGCCAGGCGGGCAGCCACAGCTGTCACCATTGCCACACCCCGGCCACCACCATCCACAGAAGGGATGAATGAGACATCACATTCTGAGGCCAAGAGCTTCACCATCTCCTGTAGGATGCTGTGGAACCTACACAGATATACACCAGGTGGAGCCAGCTTGGCATTTGACTCCCCAGGCTTGATTTAAATTCCTACCAGTTTAAATCAATTCAATCCTGAATCTTTTCTATGAACCAATCATACATCCTGTCCCTGAATGAACCCCTCTCAGGCAAACACATAAAGCTTCTTTTCTCTCTTTGGATGTCTCCTGGCACCCCACAGTCCAGTCTGGCTCTTGCTCTGCTTGGGTGCTATTTGTATCCACTGGCTTGCATGCATGATTGCACAGTGTTCTCTGAGTGTGTATCACAAACACATATTTATGGATCATGTTCTCACAGTACCTAGGGTGCCGCTCAAGCACTCGGCCTCCAGTGGCCACCGCGATCTGGAGTTTCTGCTGCTCCCGGCTGCGCTGGAGACGGGACAGGACAGCGGCCAGGGCAGCAGCACAGAGCTGGGCAGCCCGCGAGCACACAGCTGCACAGACGCACTGCACAAGCTCAGCATCTGAGGCCTTTGGGCTCAGGCCCAAGTCCTGCAGGATTGTGTGGACATAGGCTAGCCCAGTGGAGGGGCTGGGGACAGGGAACAAAGTGCTGGTTTGAGACTCAGGTAGCAGTAGTTCCCCATCTCACCAAATCCTCATAGCCACCTCAGGGACATAGTATCCACCCTTCTCCCAAGCTGAGAATACTCTTGTTTAAGCTGCTTGCTTCCCCAACTCACTCCTCCATCTCAATCACATGTTCCAGGAGGATGCTGCCTTGGCTCAGCAAAGCAGGAGAGGTGTAGCCACCAAATAAGACCCTGTTCTGGGCCAAGTAGACCAGCACCAGCCTCACCAGTTCCCCCAGGTACAAGCCCCCAATCATCTTCTCAAACCTGCAGGAGGGAAGGCAAGTGAGGAGCTGAAATGTCTCGGCCCCACTTCCAGAAGCCCCAGAAACAAATCATTTTCTTCATCATCCCCAGACTAAGAGGATACAGAAACAAATGGCCTCTCAGGAGAGAGGTGGATGCTTATCCACCACCACTCTTGACTTAGGCTAGATTCCGGGGCCTTTGGGAGGGATAACAGGACCCAGGGACAACAGAGTTAGCCGTTCTCAACCCGAAGAGTCTCCCAGGACGCAATCTGGAGACCCTATGGGTCTAAGTGTAAGGGCAACAGAAGGGTGGGTCAGAGCAGTGACAGAGCCTAGAACAGAGTCAGGTTCCCCCCCACCAAGCCACCTCTGGGCACCAGGATTCAGGGATGCATGGTCCAGGGCATGATCAAAGCTGGTCAGCACTGGGCCTAGGGCCCCATCATGACTGAAGGAGCCCCATTCAACACTGATGCAGGTGCGGCCCCGGTCCTCATCCAGCACTGCCACATGCCGTGCCTCCTCCATGTAACAGGCGTTGGTGCCAGTGTCTAGTAGGAATGATGCCCATGAGGGTCTGCCCAACAGCCAGCCATAACCCCCTTCCTTGTCACAAACAGACTGTGGCTCACCTACAAGCAGGCTGATTTCACATGGCCCAGCACCTGGCTCGCAGGCCATCATTGTGCCCACCGTGTCATTCACCACTGCAACCACGTCAATGTTGTAGGCCTGAGCAATGGAAAGAGCAAGGGTCAGGGCTAGGCTGGAGTGGCCAGAGTGGAGAACTGGGTATGGTGGGGCCCTGAGTCAATGAAAGACATGTCTGCAAGCTCCATACCCACACTGCGGGGCTCCCACAGGTGGTTGTCTTCCCATCCCATTTAACTCCTCCCTCAACCAACTCAGGCCCGAGAGTCACAGGGGTTCCCACTCTCAGCCATCACTTCCAGTGCTCCTCACAGAATAGGATGAGGGTCCCAAGACTGAACACCTTGAAGATTGCTCTTCTCTGGCCTCACTTTCACCCTGACCTGGCTCTGCAAGCCACTCCTCCCAACATGACTTCTAGCCTCTGCATGGGGTACCCCAAAGTTAGTCAAACAGATCAGCCTTTCTCCAGCATCCAGACTTTGGCAGATGCTCTTCTCTATAACTAGACCTTCTCTAGGCTCAGCTTAAGCACTAAGCAAATTGCTCCTTTAAGTCCTGCATCCCCACCCCTGTGCTGCTAGAGTCATCCAAACACAGGGACAGTCTTTTATTAGAATGTATTCCCCTATGAGACTATGAGGACAGAGTCTGTAAGGACAGGGTGAAAGTCTTTTCCTATTTGTCCTACTCTCTGGCAATCATAAACATTTGTTTGAGTCTTTTTAACCTCAGTTTCCTTGCCTATAAAATGGGAATGGTAGCAACATTTACCCCAGAGTTAAACTGGATGACTACGAACAAGAGAGAAAAGCAAGACTTGTCAGGACAGTGGGCACAGCCTGTGGAGATCAAGCCCAGGCCAACAAGACCAGCCCTCCCAACCCACCCCCTCTCTTCTCCACTCACCCCTTGCCTCTGAATGGCATCTCTCAGTAGCTGGACCACATCCTGGCCTTCTACACCACTGCACCTAAAACCTTTGGTCCAGGAAATGAGGGTGCTCTAGGGGCAAAACACTGGGTTACTCCTTGAAAGGCCTTCGCAGGGGCTGCCTATCTTCTCCACCCACTGCCCCATCTTCCTCACCCTGTCCAGGCCTGTCTGGTGACAAGGGAAGGAGAAGCTGAACCCAAGCTGCAGACCTTGATTCCCCACGCAATGTGCATCCAGGAACTCAAATAAGCAGTGAGCAGCAAAGTCAAAGAGCTGTGAGACAATGGGTTCTTAGCTCTACCCATCAGGCCCAGCCCCACAACCCAGCCTCCCAGTCTGGGCAATGAATGCTTACCTGCTGGCCAGTGCCCAGTACCACCTCTTGGGGGATCACAAAATCCTGGCTCTTGGGCTCCACCTTCTGCCCCTTGATGCCCGTCAGAGTCACCCACAAGACACGCAATGATGCTCCTGATGCCCCCAGCTCCAGCACTACAAAGTTTCCTTGCTCTAGGGGCAAACAGGTCATAGAAAGGTATGCAACTGACAAGCTTAGCACTTTCTGCCTCCCAGAAAGATTCCCAGGGCCTGCAGAATTTAGTTAAAGGGGCCTTAGAGATGTAGGGCAAAGTCAGAATCAGTTCTCTTCACCAAACCTCATCAGTCATCTTATTCTGTGCCACCCACCATTGCCATGTGGGGTAGACTCCACATATGTAGGCAGCATCTGGACACCAGAGGTAGGGCTGACCTCTCCCATCAGAGCCTGCTCCATGGAGCCCAGGAGGCTGGCTTGGATCTGCTGTAGTTGTGCCTTTGTCACCTTGAATTGCTGCAGACACTCCTGTACCTGGGGAAAAACAAGCCAATATTTGGGAGTATATTGGAGTAATCATATCCCCTCAACTCCAACTAGGGCAGAGGTCTGCCATGTCCAGCTCACATCCTGCCTCTCAGGCCTTCAGCTTCCCGAGGGCCTAGCTAGAGCTCTCCCTAGCACATGCATAGCCCACTCTTTGCATACCCCAACTCTTTTGCCAATCACAGCTTGCAACTCAGTCCTGTGCTTTCAGAAGGCTCTGTTCAAGGGAGAGGTCATCATATTCTTCTTCTTGCTCTGTATCTTGATGGCTTCTTCTCCACTCCTACCTCCTCTATCCTGCCCCTCTCCTACTTTGATTTCAGTATTTAGCAAGGATTTCCTCTTGTTACTATGACTGATTATTCTCCAGTAACCAGAAAAAAGCTTCTCATTGAGTTGTTGAACGGGCAAATGTATGAACAAACTTCAAATGTTTGTCTCTCTACCCAATTTCAAAGCCAAGGCCCTGCACTGCATTTTGGAAAGGACATGATAGATGGTTTCTGACAGTGACCAAGCTTCTACCACACACTCAGCACTATTCTAAATAATATAACTGAGCCAGGGAGATGGTTCAGTAGAATAAGTGCTTCCCTGGCAAGCACAAAGGCCTGAGTTCAATCCCCAGTTCCGTCAAAACAAAACAAAAAACCCTGTCTTTGGGGCTGGGGAGATGGCTCAGTAGAATAAGCGCTTGCCTGGCAAGTGCAAGGGCCTGAGTTCAATCTCCGGTTCCACCAATAAATAAATAAATAAATAAATAAATAAATAAATAAATAATATAACCAAGTCCTGCTCAGTGTGGGAGACAGAAAATAAGCAAATGAACATATAATATCACTCTAGTAATAAAGGTGACTATAAAAAGGAGAAGGATTGGACAATAGAAAAAGATTTAGGGAGAAAGAGCTATCTTTAGACTTGAGACCAAAAGGCCTCCCTGAGGAAGTGACCTAAATGAAAGAAGGAAGCAAATTTTCCCTGGTAGAAGGGGATGGATTTGGGGGAAGACTGGGCTGGAAGTGGATTAGAGATCAAAGGGAGGGCTGAGAAGGTAGAATAAAGCAGAGGGTGTGACTGACCAGATTCTTACTCCACCAGAACCCAGTGTGCTAACAAGCCCTGAGGATTTCACCTCTATGTGCAGACACCTCCCTCAACACCCCCCTTGTCTATCTTTCAAAACTCCAATAGCCTCCCTGGAATCACCGGAAAGTCCTAGCACAGCAATTCATTCCATAGTCCCATGGCTTATATTTTCCAGAAATCCATCTCCTGTCACATAGGAATTCCGTTCCCAGGTCCCTAGCCCAAACTGGACCCATATCTGTGAAAATATTATTCAGGCACCTGAATAACAAGGCCTGTTCAAAGAGAGCCCGGGAGGAGAAGCTGCCCACTGAGGGAGATGTGGAGGACTCAGTCCCGCCCCCTACTTAGGAAGATATTAGAAAACAGACCCTTAGGGAGGCACATAATCCTAACTGGAGTGCCAGATGTTCCATTATGTGGTGACACAGCAACACATGTTTCCAGCCACCGTGCATACTAAGAGTGGCTATGCCTATGTTACAAATGAGGAAGCTGAGGCTTGAAGAAAGCAAGTCAGTGCCTACCCCTAATGAACTATGAAGGAGCAGGGTATGTTTTGTGAACCCAGAGCAGTCTGATGCAGATATTTCCATATCAGTGTAAAGCCTTGTAAAAAATAATCTATCCTCCCTGAAAAGAACACAGGGCTGATGGAGATTGTAGGAGGGAAACCCCAGATGACCTGGCAAGAGCACATAAAAAAAAAAAAAAAAAAATCGGGTACATCAAAATCTCCACCCTGCTTCTTTCTGGCTGTATTATCCTGGAAAAGTCATACTTCTCTCTAAACCCCAGTCACCTCTTATGCAAAACTAAGAAAATAATACTATTCAGAAGTCCCACAAGGCCAGGGACCCTATCTTGTTTGTATCCCTAAGACCATGTTGAGCAGCTGGCTCGAGGCAGGCTCTCTGGAGCTGTTGGTTGAATGGTGATATGAAGACTAAAGAGGATAATGGAGGACCAGCAAGATAGCTCAGCAGACAAAGTGCCTGCTTTAGCAGGCACAGGGACCAGGGTCCAGGCATGGTGGTGCATGCCTGTAATCCCAGAGTTGAGGAGGCTGAAAACAGGAGGATCATGAGTCTGATCTGCATAGTGAGACCCTGTACCAAATACACAAATGAAAATGAAAAAATAAGTAAAAATAAAAAAATAAAGATAATGGATGTGAAAGTGCAAAGCACTGTGTTTTAGTATTGCTTAATGAAAACAGTTGAGTTATGCAAAAGTTGATGGTTTTTCTTCCCTTTCCTCATGACTACAATGAGAAGTTCAAGAGGACAGAACTAGGTTATAACCAAAGCCATGGGAAAGACTTCTCTGGCAGACTCTGGCAGGGTCTACACCAGCCGGGAAAATCTACCAGAACTTTCCCTCCCTTCCCTCACAGGATGAACAGGGAGACCTCAGCCAAGAGTGCAAGGAGCAAGTCACTAGGGAATGACTCCAATATAGCTTCCATGTTGTCTTCTTTAATTAACTTGCTTTCTGTCAGTCTAGACCCACTACCTTACCTCTCTGAGCAAGTTATCTCTTCTATCAGGAAAGTCAATAATAGTGCCCATCTTAAAGATGCCCTGAAGACTGAGGAGACAGTAGATAAAAAGCAATGAGGCTACTTTCTAAAACAAATGAACTGTGTTATGAAATTCAGGGGTTTCCTTTCTTCAGGTCATAAGGTACAATTAGCCTAGAGGGGTCTGATTTTACACCCTCTTTGGGAAGGGTCTGGTAAGGTCTGGGAAGACACTATGAGATGGGGCTGACACCGACAATCTGTGATTAATCTTTCTTTTGCCTATGGGTGTGGGAAAGGAGTTGGTGGTGAGTCCTGGAGTGCTGAGTTGGTGCAAGACTACAAAACACTTGAAATCCTTGGGAGGTCTTTCAAAGAGAAAAGAAATTTTTATTTTTATTTATTTAATTTTTTTATGAGGTACTGGGGGTTGAACCCAAGACCTTACACATGCTGGGCAAGCATTCTGCTACTAAGCTACATCTCCAGACACATTTTTATCATTTGTTTAAGACACAGTTTCACTAAATTGCCCAAGTTGGCCCAGATCTTTCTGCCTCAGCCTCCAGAGTAGCTGGGATTATAGTTATGTACCACCATAGCTAGCTCAAAGAGAATCCTTTAAACCACAGTGCATATAAGGGAGATAGTGGAGATAGATGTATCTGTGCAAGAGGAGGAATGGACAGGAAGTGAGAATGATGGTAGGCCTTAGAACAAGCCTCCTAGGGCAGTTACTGCTCATTCCTGGGGCCCAGCTATGGCTGAACACAGAGGAAATGTTTACAGCAGGATCTGGGGCACAGGTTGGGCAAGAGAAACATGAAATACTGTGAAGTGGCATGCCCTCACAATTGGACAAACCTAGTAAGCAGATGTCACAACTAGTCAAAAAGTACAGAGAATGAATGACTGAGGGGCCATTTCATACCTCTCCTCTTTCCAGGCCCTTTATCTCCATGTGTCTATTTAATCCTCCAAGGGGCTAAGAGTATTCAACTTTATTTTCCTCCATTTTTCTTGTGTGGAAATAGAGACCAAGAAACATGAAATGACTTACACAAGCATTTCCTGCATGAGGGTATGGCAACCAAGGGCTTCCACAAAACATAATAACTTTCAACATCAGTTCAATATTATAATCCTCCCTGAGTGCCTGACTGCAGTGGCCACGTGAAGTCAGAGACATGTCCAGGAGGGACTAAAGAAGTTGGAAAGTGGCTAAATAGCAGGGTTTTTTTTTTGCAATAAAACTCTAGGAGGTTCCACTCTGGCACACCAACCCACTCAGAGCAGGGCAAGGGTATTGCCAGATGGAAAATGTGATATGTCAGAGCTGATACACCTCAGTTCCAGTTTCTCTTGGGTTTAAGCATCAGACCTTAAACCCAAGTCACTTCACCTCTCTGAGGTACTGAACTAATGCCCACCTTCCAGTTCTTTGGAACCTAAGAGACATATCAGATGAACAGCTTATCAAACTGAAAAGAAACTATGCAAATGTGAACACTGGGGCCATAACATCTCCAATCATCCTACTCTTGGCAGCATAAATGAGGCCCTAGCTTACCAGCTCGGAGCTGTCTGAGGGCTGGAGTAAGCCCTTCTGGGGACAGCTCGGGGTTCTTTCCCCAGATTGCAAGCTGGAAGGCTCAATGGAGTCCATGTAGTTCCACAATGGAGTCTGGCCACCTATGGGAGAAAAGAGATAACCAGGATCAGCCATTTGATGCATAGGCCCCAAGAGGCTGTTATGCAGACCCTCAACTTCCACCCTTCTGATGGGGACCAGGAAGTGGGCAGAACTTAGAACTTCTGACCATCTTTTAGTAATCACCTGAATTTTTCAGAAGCATGGATAATGAGAGGTCCCTGGAAAAGCTGATTTCAAGTTCAAATGTCATTCATTCATTTGTCAGTCATTCATTTGCATTCACTACTTCTGAAGCCTAATGTGCTAGATGTTGGGCTTTAGATGAATCAGAGGTCTCTATCCTTAGGGACCTCACAGTTTTACATTCAATCATAGCAGGTCTGGCACAGGAAATGACAGGGGTGGACCCATGTAGTAGATAAATATGCTGTTATGGCTAGACCAGGGAGAAGCTAGTGGCTGAAAGGTGTAAGATGGGAACAAAGATCTGTTACAGAAGCAGGCAAGCTGGCCTACAAGCAGCCTTTATGTCAGGGTAAGGTATGTAAATTGCATCCTGAGGATGACAGGGAGACATGGCAAGGGTCTGTGCTTTGGAAATGAATCTGCTTCAGGCGGGGATTCCACTAATGGCCAAGTCATTTATGACTTTGAATTTCAGCTTCATCATCTGTAAAGCAGGAGGAAATAATACCCTCACCAGGCAATGGTGAACACTAGACAGAATAAAGGCTTTATGAAATGCAATGCTCAGTTCATGGGTTTTTCAAAGTGCAGTGATGCAGAGTGGAAAAAGCTCTGTGCTCAGAGTCTAGGCCCCACTCTCACAAGGAGCTAACCAGGACTCCCAACCTCAAGGCCTCATTTTCTTCATTTATGAAAGGGGATAGGTTGTGCAAATGAAATATTGAGAGCAAAAGAACCTTGCTCAGAGTGCATGTTCAGATTGATTCAGGTGCTTTTCAGGAAAGAAGGAAGACAGAGGCACACTAAAGATAGGCTCAAAGGTATTTGTCCTCTGAGCACTCCACCTATTTTTGCCAACTTCTAGAAACATAATACCTTCCCACCCATATAGCCTCTGCTCACTTTCTGCCCCTATCGTTCCTACCAATTCATCCTCCAAATGGTCACCTATAAGCTATCTGTCCAATCTCAAGTGCATTCCTCAGTCCTGGTGCCACTGGATTCTCCCCTTCTCTGGCTCCTAGCTATCTTTTTGGTTTCTCATAATTTTTGTATCTTCTCTTGCCTTTAAGCAATGAGGTTCTCAAACTTCTGTCAATCCCCTTCACATTCCCTCTTCATCTTATTCATCCCCAAAGTTTGATTAAAACCTCTATGTCAGGGCTCCTAATCAACCCCTTATCTGCACTGCATTTTAAATTCCAACAGTCTATTGACCTCACTGCCGAGACTCCTCATTCTCAGTGGTCAAAGCCCCATTTATTCTCCCCACTTTTCCCATGCAAAACAGTTCACCTTAGCTTAAAGTTGTAAGGTTTTTTCATTCACATAGCCATTCATTTATCTATGTACATCCCTCACCTCTTCTAGGCAGCTGATCTGGGGCTCCAAGGAACAGCACACTCATGTGACTCACCTTTCTACACCCATAGCCACTATCTGATTATTTCAACAGGTTCCAAGCGATATCTCTGCTTCTAGCCAAATCCAATCCTTGCCCTACCCAGTTCCAGTACACCAACATAACTGTGCTAAAACATTTTATCATGTTATTCTGAAACTGTCTTCCCTGGAAAAAAAAAAGGAAGCAAATCTTAACACTGATAGTACTCAATGCAGAAAGAAAAGTCTAGAGCTCTGTAAAATAGCATTGTAGACCTGTAACAATGTACTTGATGTAAGCTTCCTCTGGGTATTTTCCTCTAAACTCCAACCACATTGACCACAAACTGTCTCCTACTTTCTAGCCTTGGCTCAAATTGTTCTCAAGTCTGAAAGGCTATCCTCATTAACTTTGTAATGTCTGACTTACTTCTGCATCCTTAATGCTAGTATGGGATTGGGCATAAGTATGTACTAATACAGTCTGTAAAACTGGAAGTCAGTGAAGAAGTTTCTTGGTGAACCAGGAATCAATATCTGATCAATCTCTCCCCCAAATCACATGTAACTCAAATCAGTTTCCATATCTGTCAAATGGGAATGTGAAATATTTATTCTATAAATATCATGGTGTGTTTCAAAGACAAAATGAGGTAAATAAAGCATTTACTTTTGGAAGGGGCTAGTACACACATGGCCCTCTCCATTCAAGGACCAGCTAGCTCACTCACTCTTATCCCTTCAGCCATTCAACATTTATTCAGCACATTCTAGATTGTGAAGCTTCCCCTAAGTAATCCCAGTGTTTAAAATCCAGGCCAATATATTCAGGTCCCTCTCTTCCAGCTAAGGGTTACTCTGGGGAGGGACACATTTCCTTCATTGATTGCTCTATCTCTTGAATCCAGACCAGAGTTTGCACACTCTTGAACTAAAGGCTGCCTGGTGTCTGTTAGCTGAATCAGTTACATGGAGTGTGCTTTCCTCCTGAAAAATATCCCAGGAATCCCTGCTGAGTTTGGGATTAGTGGATTGGTCATTCAGTTTTCATGTTCTCTGGTGTGGGCAAAGCAGGAAAAGTAAGGTCAAGAGGGCTGGGAATGAAGCAGGCAAGAAGTAGAAGGAAGCACTTACCTGGGAGACACAGCGTTAGTCACTCTCCTCAGGTCTGAGCTTTTCTCCCTCAAGATGAGGCACCACAGTGACCCTGGTCTGTACCAAAAGAGAACTCAGGGGTGACCCGAGTATAATGTCCCCAAGCTCCGCCCTGCTTCTCAGCCACTGCTTACCAGACACCCACTAATTCATGAGAATGCACTTCCTACTCAGTCTGCTCTAAGAGAACACAGGGTAGGCATAGTCATGGTGTAAACTTAAGCAAGATAGCCACAAAAAGTCAGTCTTGAATTGGATCAAGGATCCCAGAATATCCATCCCCTTTGCAATGCTGTGAACTCTGTTCATTTTACAAACACTTGAAGTCCAAGTTTTGAGTTAATAGCTCATCCTTGGAAAGAAACAGGAAGAGCTTAACTTAGGGAAGTATGCAGTGTAATAGACAACTTTGCAGAATGTACTAAGTACTAATGAGCAAGAAGTAATATGGGACAGACTGCAGGACAGTGAGCAGGGAAACTTGAGGAAGCTGAGCCTTGAAGAACAGCACACTGACAGAGGAAGGCATGTGCATAGCCATGGGTCATACACACATGGTCAAACTACCAGGGCGCACACAGGATACATCATGTAGGTGGGATATGAGGTGGGAAAAGAAGATAACAGAATGAGAAATTCAGCCTTTAGTTTGTAGGACAAGTGGGGCAATCTGGTTCACACTGGGACTTCTCTACGGAAAGGAGAAAAGGAGACTCAGGCTTCTGTGGAGTTACTGGCCACTAAACTATTTTCCACTGAATTAAGTTTCCTTGAAAGCACAGAACCACTGTAGGAGACAAGGTCCTTTGCAATCATCTTCCTTTCAGGCAAATTTGTGGGCACTTTCAAACTTTAGTTACCTCATCAGCAGTGACCCTACCATTATCCAGGTAGAAGGCTTCCACGTGACACCAGAGTGGAGACCAGAAACCATGGTTCCTGTATTAGCTGTCATGATTAGGCCTGGAAACATGGCCGAAGTCAGCCCTGCTGATTTCCTGGATACTGATCAGGCATACAATAGGCTCTACAGGGAAATGAAAGATTATGCTGGGGAAGGCAGAGTGGTTGCCACCCACAACAGAGCACTCTGTCTAGCCTAGGGAACTAAACTCTCAACTTTTGTTTAGTTGGGGGAAGACTAAGGAACTGAATACAAAAGTTCCAGCTGTGGGACTTTTTTAGCCCAGTGAAGGTATGACTAAGAAGCATTGCCAGAACATCTTGTGACTGTTCCCGGAAGCACTATATCCATCACCAAGAAGTGAGAATCCTAGCCACCTAGTCACAGTGCCAGTAAAGGTTCGGCTCTTTGGTAAAGGGAGGCTGGGCACAGTGGCACATGCCTGTAATCCCAGTATTTGGAAGGCTGAGGCAGGAGGAATCACCATGAATTTGAGGTCAATCTGGGGTACATAAGTGAGTTCAAGGTCAGTCTGCACTACATAGTAAGAACCTGTCTCAAAAAAAAAAAAAAAAAAAAAAGGTAAAGGGAAGTGACTGGCTGGACTTAAGGTCTGGGGGGTTGTGGAAGGACAACTGAGACCGATCTAGTTATAGCAGAGATAGTACAGGAGCTGCCAATAGTAACAATAGTCAGGTCGATACCAGATGGCCACTGACCACGAAGGGCAAGGTAAATCAAGGCAAAGTTCCTTACAGTTCCCTAGTGCAATCTTTTAACAGTTTAAAAAAAAAAAAAAAAAAAAAACTTGGAATGGAGAAAGGTGCACACAGCAGAGTAAGGGCACTCCACCTGCCAGTATGCTCCTCTCTACCGAGCACATGCAGCCAGGTCCAGAGGCCCACAGTAGACTCCCCACCACACCACCACACGCTTTATCTCTGCTTTATATTGAGCTGCTTCTGTTTTGTCTTCATTCATGCTGATTTGTCTAGAATGACTCTCCTGTTGACCTCCCCAACTTTTTCACCTCATTTTCCCTCTACTAAATTACAATTCAGTCCTCACTAACAGTGGAAAGCACTTCCCTGACAAGCTCCTCTAGTCCCTAATCCCAGCTGGGAGCCTAAATATGATTCCTAGTATTTTGGATTTGCTAGTACTATTGCATTTACAAATTTATTAAAATAATGTATGTGTTCATCTTATCCTCTGCACTGTGGAGCCCTAGATCATATATCTTACTCACCTTTGAAGCTTCATGGCCAGTTCTAGACCCAATAAAAAAACAAGTGTAAGTAATTTTTGTTAAACTGTAGATCACTACCATAACCTCAATAGTTCAGTCCTTTTGAAATGGAAAGGAAGTAAGTAATCATCTCTTGCCTTTCTGGTGCAATGATTTCATCAGTCTTTACATTTGGGTGACAGTATTCTTCCATATTCCCCTACCAACCCTCTCAACCATTTATTCAGTGCCTTCCCTCCCTCTAAGTTCACACAGGCTAATAACATCAAAGCTGCATGGCTTCACAGGCCAGAATGAGCCCATCCAAACCTAAAATTTCCCTGGAGTTTTGTGACTCAACTAGGAGGTTGAAGGATTGCAGTATAGACAGCATCTACTCTGGTGTCCGATTTGGGTTCAAATTCCAGGCCATTTACCAGTTCTCTGATCAAATTCATTTCTTCAAACCTCAGTTTTCAATGTAGACTTAATTTGATTTAGGTTGAATCTCCCAGAATCAGATTTAACTTGAATATAAGTATGTGGGAAAGATCCAGGGCCATGCCAGGATTACAACGATGCAAGGGAGATGCCCAGGATGCAATCTCTCTTTTTTTTTTTTTTAATCCTTTATTTATTTGATACAGGATCTTGCTACACAGCTTGGACTTGCTGGGATCCTCCTGTCTCAGCCTCCCCAGTACTGGGATTACAGGCATGCGCCACCACGCCGTTTCACTGGTCAACACAGCATGTGGTACTGGGGATTGACCCTTGCAATTGCCAGGCAGGTGCTCAGATCACTGAGCTCAGTGATCTGAGCTCACCACTGAGCTCACCAGCCCGCAGAATCTTAAAAAGGTCCTCTCAGATGCACTCAAATGCTAACTGTGAATGTACATGAAGAATGTACATGAACCAAACAGTAAAGGCCTTTTACTTAGTTTTGGTGCTAAGGAAGTTGGAGTAGCAAGGAAAAGAAGCCAACAGAGTGTATACAACTAAGATATTGCTGGCAGATATTGTGGCTTTATTTGTTCCTCCAAGTCTTTGTTTCCTCATCAGTCCAATAGGAAATCCCTGAAAGGAAGACAGAATGTGCCTGTTTTCCTACCTGAGGGGTGAAGAAGATGGGGAACTTATCCTCCAAATTCCATTTTCACTGAGTTCTGTCCTAGGACACTACTTTCCTAGCACTTCCAGAGTGTGTGTGCCAACACCACTTAATTTCTCAGGCAGTCACAGGTATTTAAAATAGGACCATGAGACTATGGTCAAGTGAGATAAGCCAGCTACAACCTCTGCTGGAGGATGAAATAAAATAACACAGCCACAGCTCCTAACACAAAGTCCCCATCTCTCTCCCAATCTATGGCAATATACTGTAAAGTTCATGGAGCTTCCCATAGCAGCACACTTCTTAGGGCCCTCCAGAGTGCTCTAGATGTCCAGGACTCAAGGCTTCCTATGGAATGCTAATTCAAATGAGCTGTCTCCTCTTGCATCTGGATACTCTACCTCTTTCTGGCCTCTCTACCCCTCACTGCAATCCACACTACTCATGACATGCTAAACTAGCATTACATTAGTAATAACTGCAGCCACTAATTTACCATCTGTGTGACAGATAAATTTATTTTATTTTTTGACACCATCTTCTGTGTGACAGATAAATTTATTTTAATTTTGATACAGGGTCTTGCTATACAGTTTGGATCCATAATGATCCTCCTGTCTCAGCCTCCTTAGTGTTGGGATACAGGTGTGTGCCACCACACCCAGTTCCAGGGCTGGCATGGCATGTGGTACTAGAGATTAAACTTGGGACCTTGTGCTTGCCAGGCAGGCGCTTATGCCACTGAGCTATCTCCCCAGTCCCCTTTATATGCATTATGTTAGTTCTTAGGAGCCTATAAGGTCGAGTAATTTCTACTAGACAAAGTGCAGGTTTGGATAGATCTGACACACTTTCTACTCTGTCTTCATTCTTTCACTGTATTCCTCCCCCATGGCTATGGTATGGGGAGGAGACTGCAGACCAACAAGCAGCCCTTACCAAAAATATGGGTGGTAAGCTAGAAAATGAGTGCTGTTCCCTTAACTATTAGCTAATAATTAAGCCTGTAGTTCCTGGTCTGGCTGATCCATACTGTAGGCCCCTGACTCACACTGCATAGACTGTTCAATTTTAAGCCAAATAATTCATCTTCCAGAAGCAGCACTTTTCCTATCTTCAGGCAGACAGATGAACACAGTTTCCTGTTTATAAAGCTGTAACTCCAATAAATTGCCATTTAGTAAGAGAGGAGATGAGCCAGGGTCAAGGTGATGGGACGTAAATGATAAACTATTTTTCCTTAGAAAGAAAAACAGGAAAATAATATTAAGAGTCAAAATATAGCACTTTCTGTGCAACTAAAGTATGGAGCACCGTGGTCTTACTGCCATGGACAAAGAGTGGCTTTATTTGTTCCTCTGAGTCTCTGTTTCCTCATCTAAAAAATAATTACAATATTTATATAGGTAGGTCATTAAAATAGTATTTTTTTTAAAGGCTACTACATAAGTGATGCTGGATGTAATATCCATGTTATCCAACAGCAAGACATCTATGCAATAAACAGTGAGCCTGAGAGTCTAGGTCCCAGGCAGGACACAGTGCCGAGTAGCCTAGTGTCTCTACTGGGTCTTCCATTCTGTTACCTGTGAACTCCCCAGTCTCACACATACCTCATTTTCATTTTAAAAATAAAGGAATAGGAACTCTGGACATGATAAATTGGAAGATAGGATAATGTGAGTTGTGTGGATATTTATCCTGACCCAAGAGCCTTTCCTGTCAATAGCCACCTCCCCATAGGCTTTTACTACATCTTCAAATTAGCTAGCTTTTTAAAAATTTAAACACCTTTGGTCATCTTTTTCAGATAGTTACTTCTACCATCTAACAGCTTCTTTCTTTGGAGTTTTTCTATGTACTAAAACCAGACTACACTGCACACTCCCAGGCAACATGGTGTAGAATGTGCCACTACTCTGGTAACGTTACTGAAACAGAAGTTACTACATCAAGAAAACCAACCTTGGTTTCAACAGATGATCATGTTTAGCACCCTCACTGGTTAATCTACAGTATTTTGAAAATAATAGTTACATAGAAACTAATATAGGCTGCTCATTTACAAATCTGGAGAAGAATGGAAGGACACATCTCTAAAAGGTCCTATGCTCTAGTTGAAAATTCTTAATTGGTTTAGAATAACAAAATGAAGTGACAGGTTACTGAATGAAAGAAACAGAATAAATGGTGAGATTCAATGCCCTGACCCCTTGTAGAATGATGTAAGGAACAGTGAAGGGAGTAATCACACAGTGTTCAGAACTGTAACTATAAATTTAGAGAATATAGATGCTACATCAAAAATTAGTACTGGAACTCCTTCAGAAATATGTAATTTATGAATCTGAGAACTTTCTCTACAATGAAGATATTTCCACTCCAAATTCCAACACACAAGTGCTGGCTCCGCCCCAGGGCACATTGAGACAGGCATTGAGACTGGGCATGGTGGTGCTCGCCTGTAATCCCTGCTCTTGAGAGGCTGCAAACAGGTGGATCACTATAAGTCTGATCTAGTAATGAGACCCCGAACACCCTGTAGACCCTTCCCCAAAAAGTAGAAAAAAATAAAAAAAAACAAATTCCAACACAGAGATAAAAGAAAATTCTCCATTAATTGAAATAAGATTCATACATAAATATATTTAAACTTTCTTTTAACTATAAGCAAATTCAAACAGAATGTTACAAAACAGAATACTATACATTGTTGTCTGTATAGATCATAGAAAACATAAAAATCAGGGTGACTGATGACTGGGTGCTGGTGATGAAAACTGCACAATCAAAATTTGCTTAATAATTAACTGGAGGACACTATGGCCATCCTATTATTAATAGTCTTGTGAATATTTGGACCCAAAAGTCAGTATTTTCTCCTTCTTCCTCTGCTTGCTTTGGTCCGAGTCCGGGTACCTGGCTGGACTGAAAGTTGCTTTTTGAAGTCTATTAAGCAACCTGTAGCTTCTGAAACAGAAACAAAAGACTTGATGGGAGATTCATTTAAGTTGAGATGTATGTGGGAACTCTGCATTTCTCTGCTGTAGCCTGCCTCTTCCTCTGAAGGCAACCTAGAAAGGGAAAACCCAGGTTCAATATATACCTACTAAACACCAACTACATATTATGATCTAAATCAGGGCTTTAAAATAATCTTTGTTAATACTCCAACCACCTAAGTACTATCATTTTGCTTTTACAGACAAAGCACTGGGTAAATCATGAAACTCAGAGCCATATGAATTTTGAGAAAATGAAGATTAAGACTCTAACTTCTGACCTGCCTGAAATTCTAGGCCAGAAGATCAGGGTTGGATGGGGATAGTGAGATACAGAAGAGAAAGACATTGCTTCTTCTCTGCTCTACTTGTTTTAACACCAGGAGTGAATGGTGCTGTCTATTCTAAAAGCATAGATGAGACCGGGCATTGTGGTGCACACCTGTAATCCCAGCATTGGAGAGGCTGAAAACAGGAGGATCACTATAAGTCCCAGCTTCATAGTGAGACCCGGCACCAAACACACTAAAATAATAATAATAAAAGTATAGATATACTGGAGAGAAGGAAAGAAGGAGGGGGAGACACAGGCAGTGGGAGAGACAGAGGAGGGAGAATAATTAATAAACAGACTACTCATCTACAAATTTCTAGGAAGAATGGCAGGACAACTCTCTCAAAGGTCCTATGCTCTAGCTGAAAACTAATTTAACTAGCTGAGAATGAGCCTGACCTAGGAACACAGGATGGGGAGAATAGATTGTGGAGAGAAAGGAATATAGGGAGAAGGAGGGAGAAGAGAAGGAATAGTAAAGGAGAGGGGAAGGGTGGGAAAGCAAGAGACATATCTCTATTTCAATAGTTTTTTTTTTAAAAAAATCACTTACTTATTTATTTGGTATAGGGTCTCACTATGCAGCTTGGACTTGCAGTGATCCTCCTGTCTTAGCCTCCCCAATACGGGGATTATAGGTGTGGACTACCATGCCCAGTTTCAGGACTGGCATAGCATGCAATACCAGGGATTGAACCAGGGTCCTTGTGCTTGCCAGGCACTTAGACTACCACACTATCTCCCCAGCCCTCTATTTCAATAGAAGCTAGACCTACACATTTTAAAACTGATGCCAGATACACTTCAGTGCACCTCTACTCACCTGAAGGTTCCTACTTCTGAAGACTTGGTATTTATCTCTGCATCTGTGACAAGAGAGAAAGAGTAAAAATGGTAATCACACCAGACTGTCCTGGGGCTTCCTGTGTTCTAGGCACTGCTTTCTATCAGTTTTAACTGATAGAAAGTAGCTCAACTCTCCATTTGTCAGATCAATGGAATATGCATACTGGCATCCAATAGGTTCAGGTATTATGAGGTGAAGACTTCTGAGTTAAACACTTCTAAATAAATCTGCAAATCTGGACTTGGGAAATAAGTAGTTGCCAAGGGGAAATCTGCTACCTGCAGAAGTTCACAACCTGGTGATGCAGACAATCTGGTGATGGAGAGGCAATAGGATTATGTTTGGAGAGGTTGCCTTTTCATGGTTATCACTAAGGACAACAGATTTGTTTGATGGGAATGAACAATTAGAACTAGATATTAAGCAAATTTCACTGTGCTCAAGCAAAGGTTCCCTTTCCATACTCATTTGGTGAATTTTAACACTAGCAACTAATAACAATGGTAATAATAGCCACTAACATTTATCAAGAGCCTATTTATACCGGGGAATAGTTTTAGAACTTTACTAGATACAATCCTTGCCCTCCATAAAATTGGTATTATTAACTCTGCACTGCTCTTACCAATCCACTCTAATGCCCTTTAGAAATAAGAGACACAAGGATGAGCTACTTCCTCCAATTCCTTAGTAACATAGGCTTGGACACTAAACTAAAAGGTGATATATAAGGAGGCAGCAGAAGGAGGCAGTAATGTCTGCATGTTTGCTTTTCCATTTCTGTTTCTTTAGAAAATCTACCTGGGGCTTGTATCATTCCCTTGTGATTTGGAATGTTTTTTCCCAGGTCAACAGGTAGTCCCAATCCCAGACTTACAAAGCCTGAAATAAAACACATGGTGAATAAGGCAGGGTTATCTCCCATCTTCCTTAGGGAAAAATGACCTACCTGAGTCTTAGACACTGGTCAACTGGGCTAAAAACACACTTACATAACCCTACTAAAGAGGGGTTGACAATAAAATTATGGCAAAAAAAAAAGGGGGTTGATAGTGGGTATCTCCACTGGGAGACCTTAAAAAGAAGCTCCAACATGGGGATCTCACCTATGGTCTTGTGCTCTGACTGTTCCAAGAGACTGAGGAGTCGGCCTTCATTTTGGCCTTTATCCTGTATTGGAGAAAAATAGATAAAAAGGTTACTTCATGGCAGAGTCTAAAATATAACTGCCTTATCTCAGATCACAACTTTTCCCAGGAGAGAAGAACTGTCTGTGGTAGCATAGTTCTAGATTTCAGTTTCTAATAAATGAAGGTAGATGACCCCGTGCTCCAAAAAACAAATTGCAATGCAGATAATTATAACTCTATGCCAAGACTACAACCCAAGAATGGATAGCAGCATCAAAACAAAATAGTCCACCAAAATCATATAAAAAAGAAGAGTAGTTTCTAATCTATGACAGATTTGAAGAGATTTAAAATAGGGAATAACCATTTTGAGATAGCTTCTTCAGGCAGTGACACCAGAAGAATAAACTGGCTCTTTGGTATAAGTTAAGCACTCACAGATAAATACCAACTCCAAACCATTAGCTCAAAATTACTTCATTCACTGAAAAATCCCCCTTTGCTGGCATGACAGAGAATGGTGTCCTAATCTTAATGTGTGCAGTGAGTTGTTGGTTTATTTTTCATTTCTATGCCAAGACTTGTTCTTCCTGTTCTCAAATTACAAGGCCCAGAGTGTATTTTCATCTTTCCAGTGACCAGGGCCCACACCCAGTAGTTTTAGTTTCCTAAGGCTGGGAACACAAGGAATTCAATAGAACTGATCTCACATGTGTTCCTAGCAGCAGGGATATGAAGCCAATATCCTTTCAGGAAAGCAATTTGGCAGTAATTTCAAAAGATTTTAAACTGTTTCTATCCATTGGCCTAATAGTTCTACTTCACAAAATTTATTCCAAGGAGATAATTGCTGGTACAAAGTTGACTACTGTTTTTAACAGTCTTATAATACAGAAAGATGCTGGAAAAGCCTATATCTTGAACAGTATTATAATGATTAAGTGACCATTCATGTGATACAAACAGTAATATTTTGAAATAGTCTAAAATTAAACCCAGAACGATGTTTAAACTACATAGTAAGCTTTTATAAATTTAAGATGGAAAATTACACAAGTATAGTTCATATAGTATGTAGTGTGGGGGGGTGTAAAGACAGCAGGAGGGATGAGAGAGGGAGGAAAAAAAGCACTGAGAGAGAAACAATGAATTACACAAACAAGTATAGGTGGGCTGGGGAGATAGCTCGGTGGTCTAAGTGTCTGCCTGGCAAGCACAAAGACTCAGGTTAGATCCCCAGTACCACATGATGTGCCGACCCTGCCCTGGGCTTGCTATGTAGGCCACTGAAACTGGACATGGTGGCACATGCCTGTAATCCCAGCACTGGGGAGACTGAGACAGGAGAATCATTATGAGTCTAAGTTGCATAGTGAGACACTGTACCAAATAAATAAATCTTTTTTAAAAAGTATAGAAAAAAGGCTGGAAGAAATTAAAAGTTGTGACCTTTGAATAGCTAAACTATTTCCCTTGGTTCTTCAGACTTACGAGAAATTTCCCATTATTTTCTACAATGAACATATATAACTTTTTAAGGTAAACAGGAAGAATGCTGAGAGGGAGGGGGGAAACAAAATCCCAGAATAGAACCTCTTTTTTTTTTTTTTTTAAATTTTTTTAAAATCTTCTTATCCTCTTTATTTTTATTATATTTATTTATTTATGTGTGTGTGTGTGGCCCGCTCAGCCCACCAGGGGGCGGGGCTGGCTGGCATGTGGTGCTGGGGGATTGAACTGCGGTCCCAGTGCTTTGCTATGCTTGTTCTAAGTAGATGCTTTAGACCACTGAGCCATCTCACCAGCCCCTAGAACCTCTTAAATGAGGAGAGCTAAGTTGCCTCTTCCTAAATAACACATACCTTCGCATTCTTCACTCGCTTCCTTTTCACAGTTGGACATGCTTTGGCACCCTCTTCAGGCCCATTTCCTTGGTCACCTCTTGCAAGTTGAAGACAAGAGTCAACATGACACTGATATTCTCCAAATGGGACCAAGGATTTACAAAGATAACACTTCTCAAGCCTAGCCAATCAGAAGAGAGAAAAAGCAGTTTTAAAATTTGCTTTTGCCTCTGGGCTCCTGGATATGTCTTAAATTGCCTTTTTACATCTCAAAGTTATTCTGAGGAGAAGACACGTCAACCAATGCAGATTCACTCAGCAGGATCACCAATAAAACTAACCTGATGCCAATCAAAAGGACTGAGTGATTAGCAGTTTTCTTGGGCTGTTTCTTTGTACCCTGCTGTTGGAACAGTGGGGTGGTAATGAAATCAGCTCTTCTAACTATCTCAAACAATGTTGACTGCTCCTCAGACATAAAATAGTCTGTCAAACTTCTAAAATTAAGTATAATCCTTTTTTTCAAAGGAAGTTAAAATTTCAAGTGAAAAGGGAACACAAGAGCATTAAACCAAAATGACATCTCCATCAAGATGGATAAACTTGTCTGATTAGTAAATCAAGTCTATCTGTATGCTAACTTCCTTAATTCTACAACTTGTAACAGCAACTAGATGGCTACTAAGAACATGTGTCTGCCACACAGGCTTTTACATAATTTCATAAGAATTATTTTTATTGTTTTACAACATAGTTTTGTGAAAGAGAAGTATGTCCTTGAAGTGAGGTTTATTGAGTATTAGTGAACACAGAATTTTGGGGGAAAAAGAAAAAAAGGAATACTCATTAAGTGTTCACTTTTTCTGTGATCAGTATATGTGGAGGGCCTTATGAACATAATTTCTCAATTCTTCAGCACTATTAGTAAAGAACTATTTTCTCTAAGGTACTATAGCTTAATATCAGAACCTACATCTGACTGACTACTAAGATCATCTTAGATTTAAGCAGCCACAGACTTCTCTTTCTGGCCATCACTATTCAGCCCATCACTATTCACTAACTACAGCAAGATACCAGCTCTAAGGAAGAATTTCTCTGGAGGTCTTTAAAACAAAGCGAAATAAGCCTCTCAAGTACTTAATTATCTGGAAGAATGCAAACTCTGCCTTCTGAGAAAAGTAACACTAGTATTCTCTTCATGGATTATCAATGAATGCAAAAGGCATTTATTGGGGCCGGGGAGATGGCTCAGTAGGATAAGTACTTGACTGGCAAACGCAAGGATCTGAGTTCAATCCCCGGTTCTGAAAAAAAACGGATCACTGCGAGTCTGATCTAATAGTGAGACCCTGAATACCCTGTAGACCTTTCCCTAAAAAAAAAAAAAAAAAAAAAAGGCATTTATTGATTCTTACTACTTGAGAGATAGTAACACTGTAAGGAGGAAAATTTTTAGTCAGTCAGACTTTGCCATCTCTACCCACATGATCCTAAAACAGTTAAATGTAGTTTATCTTCATTTCTTAAGAAAAGGAGAAGAGAAAGAAGCAGCAGCAACATCTAGGCACAATAATGCATGCCTATCATCCCACTTACTAAGGAGAATGACACAGGAGAATCACAAGTTTGAAGTCTACTTGAACAATTTTGCAGTACCTTATTAGGATGGACAGGACAGGGACAGGGACACACCAGATGTGATGACAAGATGTGGACGTGGTTTGGTGTGAGGCCCTGGGTGTAATTCCCAATAGTGCAAAACTATATAAATTTAAATGACTAGCTAAACTGTTATTTCTCTCTCACACATTTTGTTAGACACAGAAGATACAAACATGAATGAGAGCAAATTGCTCGCCTTCAAAAAACTCACAAAAATGTTAAAAAACAAACCTGCAGACAGTCCTAGAGGAATGTTTACAATGCAGAAGAATTCCAAGGGAGAAAGTGATAAATTTTGCTCAACTGGATTAGGGATGACAACTCTGAAATTTAGGGTCTAAGATCTCTGTTTCAAATATAAAAGTTTCTAGGAAACAATCAGCACAGCAAGATGACAGCCTACAGAATGGGGAAAATATTTGCAAACCATACATGATAAGAGGCTAATATCCAGATATATAAGCACCTGAAAATTCAACAGCAAAAACACAAATAATTTGATTAAAAATTAGGCAATAAGCCAAAAAAGACATTTGTCAAAAGACAGACAAAGCCACTTGTAATGGCACGTGCCTATAATTTTGGCACTTGGGAGGCTGAAGCAGGAGGATTGCCCTGAATTCAAGGCCAGCCTGAACCACACAGTGAGTTTAAAGCCAGTCTGAATTATATAGTGAGACCCTGTTTCAAAAAACAAAGGGTTAGGGCCGGGGGAGATGGCTCAGTAGAATAAGCGCTTCCCTGGCAAGCACAAGGGCCTGAGTTCAATCCCCGGTTCTGCCAAAAAAAAAAAAAAAGGCTCGGGAGACAGCTTGGTGGTCTAAGTGCCTGCTTGGCAAGTGCAAGGACCCGGGTTTGATCCCCAGTACCACATGCTGTGAGGCCCAGGTACACTGTGCAGGCCACTGAAACCAGGTGTGGTGGGGTACTCCTGTAATCCCAGCACTGGGAGGCTGAAACAGGAGAATTACTACTAGTCAGAGCTGTACAGTGAGAGCCTGTACCAAATAAATAAATAAATAAATAAACAAACAAACAAACAAATAAATACAAGCAAACATGCACAAGTAGCAAAAAAGTATATGAAATATTCAATGTTACTAATAATCAGGAAAATGCAAATTTTAAAAACTCAAAGAGATACTACTTCACACCAATAAGGATGGCTATTATCAAAAAGATAAAAAAAGGAAAAAGAATAAAAGATAAAAGATCGGGTTTGGTGGTGCACGCCTGTAATCCCATCTCTGAGGAGGCTAAAACAGGAGGATCACTACAAGTCTGAGCTCCAGAGTGAGGCCCTGTGCCAAATACGTAAAATACAAAATAAATTTTAAAAAAAGGTCAAAGGGGATAAATCCTAACAAGGTTATGGAGAAAAAAGAACAGTTGCTCATTGCTGGTGGGAACAAATTGGTAATAACCATTATGGAAAACAGTATGACGGTTACTCAAAAAATTAAAAATAAGCTTCCATATGACCCAGTAAATTCTACTCCTGGGTATATAGTGAAGAAAATAAAATCAGTGTCAAAAAGATATCTGGTTTAGTACAGTACCATTCACAATAGCTAAGAAATGAAAGTGACCTAAGAATTGAGCAAAGAATGAATGGATAAAGAAATGTGTTAAGGTATACACAGTAGAACACTATTCAGCCATAAAAAGAAAGTCCTGTCCTTTATGATGACATAAATGGAAATGTGTTAAATGAAATAAGACAAGCCCAGAAAGACAACCATATTATAAACTCAGAATACAAAAAAGTTGATTTTATACAAGTTGAGAATACAATAGGGATTACCACAGGCTAGGGAAAGTAGGAGAGGGAGGGATGGGGAGAAACTGATCAATGGCCACTAGGTAACAGAAGTAGGAAGTTCTGGTACACTACTTCATAGTAGGTGATCACAGATAATGTACTGCATGTTTCAAAAACTAGAAGGATATTAAGAAATGGTGAATGTTGAGAAAATATGTTTAACTTGATTTAAACATTTTATATAGGGCTAGTCAAATACCTCAGCGGATTAAAGTGCCTGCAAGCAGGTGCAAGGGCTGGGGGTTCAATCCCCGGACCTGCTGTGCTGGCCCCACCCCCGAGGCATGTTGAGATGGCAATTGAGACTGGGCATAGTGGTGTGCACCTGTAATCCCAGCTCTTGGAAGGCTGTAAACAGGTGGATCACTATGAGTCTGTTCTAGTAGTGAGACCCTGAACATCCTGTAGACCCTTCCCTAAAAAATACAAAAAAACAAATTATATTATATATACATACACACACATGTGTGTATACATATAAACACATATATGTGTATATATACACACATGTGATATATATATATATATATATATACACACACACACACACCATGTTTTCATTTATCAATTTTGAAAAATAAAGAAAAAAGTTTCTGCACTAATATACTGTTGGTAAAATCTTTGATTTTAGGAGGCACAACCTACATCTGATTCCTTCCTTAGCATGGGCTTTCTTAAGTCAAGCTGCAACCAGCTACCCAAGGAAGTCTATGTTGCCCAACCTTTCACAACTCAACTTCTGTACCATTACACAACAATACACTCGCTGCTTCCCCAAAGCACCAAAAACCAATTTACAAGTTCAACAAAAATAGAAACTTAAAGAGCAATGTGCAACTGGAGTGGGTGGCAGGATCATTTTTAGTACACTGAAGAGGGATGTAGACAAACTACACTGCCATAAACTGGAAAAGAGAAAAAGAAACTACATTCAGGCAATGTAGTGACTGGCAGGTCAAAGAAATACAGGGTGAGATAGGAAGTGGTGTCTTTATTTGGTTCACACAAAGACATGTTAAACAAGAGCTCAGGGAATGAAGCATAGCTACTTACTTGTCAATGTCTAGGGAAGTCTGTGCAGTTATCCCTCTGTCACTCTTGCTCTTGGCCTCTCTTTGTCTCCGAGTCATCACTTTAAAAAAATATATACATATTTATACATACATTGTTATCCAGGAAGAGACTATGAATATAAAAGACAAGAATGTACAGGAAAAAACAGTTAAAACCCTACTGTGGGGATAGAAGCACACTGCCTGCAAAACTTTAATCTTTCTAGTACTGAGGATAACACCTATAATTCATGTACTGAAATTACCAACCACAAGACATTCTACTTACTGTTTGCTAAGTTTTGAGATCTAAACATCCAGTTCACTCCAAAAAGGTTTTTGTATACTACACCTCAACTTGCAGCAATCAAGTGAAGGATTTGTACTTTCCCAACCAATATCCTATTTGGTGTGATACAACAAAATAAAGTACTCGACAAAATAGAGTAATGATAGCTATATCCAAGTACCTACATAAGCTCCAATCTACAAAATTCTGCAAGTGGTCCATTTGTAAATGAGAAAACTGCCCTACGGAAGAGTTAACATTACCAGTCTCTTTCACTACACTACTACCACCCTCTGCTTCTACCAGGTATGGTTTAGCCCAGATAATGTACAAATATGTTGTCTCATGCCAAACAAAACCTGTTTACAAAATTACTAGCCAGGCATGGTGGTGCATGCTTGTAATCCCAGCACTCAGGAGGCTAAGGCAGGAGGATTGTTGCACATTCAAGACCAGCCTGGGCTACAATGTGAGCTCAAGGCCAGCCTGAACTGCATAGCAAGACCCTGTTTCAAAAAAAAGACAAAATAAATATTACAATTCCTTAAAGGATCTTGAAGCTTATTTAAATCAAGATGTGACCATTTCGTGTAAAATCCTGGCATGTCTTCCTCCCATTATCTCCCACAACAGAGGATTTAGAAAGGTTACCTGCTCATGAAATAACTTAGGCTGTGTTTATCTAGACCATGGGGCAGCAAACTTTTTATATGGGTCTAGATGGTTCACATGGTAAATATTTTAGGGTCAGAAGGCCATGAGGTCTCTATTACAACTACTCAAGTCTGCTTTGTAGTACGAAATGTTGGCCTGAAGACAATGGATATGGCTGTGTTCCAATCAAGCTTTATTTATAATAACCAGTCTCTGGTTAGGTTTGGTCCATGGCTAGTTTGTTTATCCTTTGAGTAAAAACTTCTACTCATAAAAAAAAAAAAAAAAAACCTTCTAGAAATATCACTGATAAGTTAATCACACAGCCTAATCTTGACTATGAGGGAAAATTTCACTTCCTCCTACAACAGTGGTGGTACAGCTATGGCACATGTATTTTAAGACAAAAGATGTTATTGTATGAATTGGTTTTTTTTTATATAAACTAAAACTTCAAAGGATTGGCCAAATAGCTCAGTGGATTAAAGCACCTGCAAGCAGGTGCAGGAGCCAGAGGTTCGATCCCCGGCCTGCCGTGCCAGCCCCACAGCGCGCTGAGCCAGCAACTGAGACTGGGCGTGGTGGCGCACGCCTGTAATCCCAGCACTTGGGAGGCTGTAAACAGGTGGATCACTATGAGTCTGATCAAGTAGTGAGACAATGAACACCCTGTAGACCCTTCCTTAAAATACAAAATAATAATAATAAAACCTCAGTGTTCAGGCTTAATTGAAGTGCTAACACTGTAATAAATAAGTGGGTTTTGGGGTGTAGTTTTGACATTTGTCTCTAAAAAGTTCACCATCACTGTCCTAGGGAAACTCAATGTATTACTATATGGCAATCTGGCTCATTCTGCATTTACTGTGAGTTGTATAAATAAATTTACTACCTTTTTCATAAGTCACAAGTTGCATTAGAATCTTGGATCTATTCAGTTGTCTGATCCTCTTAACATGTAACCTCCTTCAGAGATGGGACTACATCTAATCCCTAGTAAGACTTGAACTATAAAACCTTTAAATTGCCCACATTGGCTCTAATTCTTAGAATGATCCTCCAGATTAGTATTACTACCCATAGGGATGGAAACAAAATGAAAAGGTTGATTTCACCAAGCATTCACAAGTGGTAAAACCAGGATAGAACCTATATTCATGCTTTACCTTCCTGAGTTATCTCGAGACATACCCAATTTGTCTGTTTTTCTCTGTAGGTGTGCCAGCCCCAAAATGAACCAAACACTTTTCAAGGAGTCTGACTAGTAAAGAGAACCGAAGAGCCATGAACTACCTATCTGGATTCACACTGTACTAATCCAGTCAAGGCTCTACTTGCTTTATTGACAAGCCTGTTATACTATTAGTTCTAACTGAACTAAAGCAATTAAGGTCCATTCTCTACCTTCCCAAATCATCTTCAAATAAAATGCCACCAAGATAGCTCTCTTAGTTCTAGAGGTAATTAACTTTGTGAATCTTTTTCTTCTTTTTTTTTTTGGGGGGGGTGGGTATTTTTATTCTCTAAACACAGAAATGTATATTTGTATTCATTCTTTTCAGCTGAATAATCTGGAATGTTGTGATGAATTGTAGTCTTGATTTTGTCATTCGATGTTGTTAGCTCTTTCCCAGCTTTGTGTCAATTGCACACATGACAAACATGTTTTCTATGTCTTTATCACTTGGGGAAAAAAATGGTCATAAAGAATACAATCAAGGACAGAAAACTATGGAATGTTACCAGAGAAGACCAGTCTTTTCTCTGGTGTAAATTTCCTTCCTTCATTACAGAATCATCTATGTGCAAGAATTTGGGGAGGAATAGAAAACTTGAAGCAAGGCCTTTTCTCTCAAGGAGCTTACAGTTTACTAAAGATAGCATGTGCACTCAACTATAATATAGGTATAAAGAGATAGGCACAATAAGTACAAATATTAGATATATATGAGAAATATCACACACAAAGAGTAACTAATGCTTTTGCTACTGAGAAAGATGACAGGACCACTTGGGGATTGGAATAGGAGGGAAACATTTTTACACTGTATACTATTTTGTACTGTTGAATTAAAAATTAAAAGTCAAGGAGAGAGAGACAGTCTTAAACAGAGGTTAGCGTATGGGATCTATTTCTAAGGTTCCTTCCAATTCACAGATTTTATAAGAAAAAATAAAGTACAAGAAGAAAATATCTAGGACACACATGTAAAACTGGCTTCAAATCTACCTTCTATTAGCCAGCCTACAGGTCTCCATCATATGTATAAGAACTTCATGAGAGATTCATCAAGTGCTTTCCTAAAGTCAATTCCTAAAAGCTTGGCATAAGAAAGAGTATTGAATCTCTTAAGTAATTTCTCCCCACCCCTTATATTTGCCCTCCATCTTTACTACCAAGTATTAAAAACAAACTTGGAAACTATACAGATCAGGCTGAAAAAAGAAATAATTGCTTCTAGCACTTTACATATATTCTTTTATTACACTTAGTACATTTATATTCTTATTCACGTGTCATTCTCCAATCTTATACCATGCAATTTCTGAATTCAGAGATGCTGTTTTTGCTAAAATAAAAACATGTGATCCATGTCCTCAGCAGAGGCTAGCACAGATTAGATACCAATAAATACTTGCCCAATTAAATTATAGTAACAGATTCTAAGGGGAAAAAGTTCATCTTATGAAGACCTACTCCATGCCAGGATTAGAAACATAAGCTCGAGTTTATAACAAATCTGTAAGGTATATATCACATTAGCTCTGTTTTACAGATTATGAAATGTTAAATAACCTGGTCAAGGTCACAAAGCTATACACAACAAAAAGAGCACAGGAAATGTTACAATGTTTGACTGGAAAGAAGATATTCTATCAGAATGGGCTGTCTCTCCTGTGAAAGAAGGTAAAGGATGTGAAAAGAAAAAGTGGTAAGTGATAAGTGACTGGGCAAGCAGAAAAGAATTTGCTGAGAGAGACTTGATAGGTAGATGGTTGGGAACTACCTAGCAATTCTGTTATTAAATGTTATGATCAGAGCAGACTGGACCAGCCCTTGCAGTGCCATTTTTTCCTCTGAAACTTTTCCTTAAAATTGAAAAGTGTCAGTTGCTCTAAAGGAGTTACCTACTCTGTTTTATGGAGGCTGAGATGGTCATGTTATATAGATATATACAGAGAATTCAGTATGAAATCTATATCCAAAAACTTGACTGGGCACTGTTAAGATGCAAAAAAAATGCCAAGTATGGTGGAACATGCCTATAATCCCAAGCTATGTAGACTAACATGGGTGTATCTCAAGTTCAAGGTCAACTTAAGCAACTTGCTAAAACTTCCTTTCAAAATACAATAAAAATGGGGGTAAAGGAAGATAGCTTAGGGGAGGGGAGATAGCTCTTGGCATAAGCACCTGCCTGACAAGCACAAGGTCCCGAGTTCTATCCCAGCTCCCCCTGCCAAAAAAAAATTGAAAAATAAAAACGGGGCTGGGGAAATAGTTTGGTGGTCTAAGTGTCTGCCTAGTAAGGGCAAAGACCCGAGTTCAATCCCTCATACCACATGACATGCAGGCCCTAAAACCAGGCGTGGTGACACATGCCTGTAATCCCAGTGTTGGGGAGGCTTGGACAGGAGGATCACTATGAGTCTAAACTGTGTAGCAAGAAGACCCTGTATCAAATAAATTATATATATATATATATATATATATATATATATATATATAATGGCTGAGGGCCTGGGGAGATAGCTCAGTAGAATAAATGCTTGCTTGGCAAGTACAAGGGCCTGAGTTCAATCTCTGGTTCTGCAAAAAAATAAGAAATAATAAAAATGGCTGGGGCCTGCCCTTAGCTCAGTTGTTTAAGCGCCTGCTCATGCAAAGGCAGTCAGGAGCAGGATACCATGGTTGGATCCCCAGCTCCACCTGCCTTACCATACCTGCCCTGCAGGCTGCCTGAGCCACAAAAAAAAAAAAAAAAAAAATCCTTTTGGGCTAGGGAGATGGCTCAGTGGAATAAGCGCTTTCCTGGCAAGCACAAGGGCCTGAGTTCAATTCCCGGTTCTTCCCCCTTTCCCCCCCCCCCAAAAAAAAAGCCTGGGAATGCATCTTAGTGGTAGTACACTTTCCCAGTTTGATCTCTAATAAAGGGGAAAAGGAAGACACAAAAATGCAATAGTGCCTAATGATAAAGCAGTTAGCATGGTGTCCAAGTTGAGCTTCTATTAAGCTGTGTTGCTTTATGCAAGTTCTATAACCTAAGTATCAGTTCCATATCTAGAAAGATTAAGTGATAAAAACATTCCCTTCATTGTTTTGAAAGGACTCTAGAAACATTAGTCATTTATTTATAGAATTATATTATTTACCTAATTTATTTTTTAGTCTTATACAAAGATTTATACCCATATTTAAAACCATCACCCAGGGCTGGCCAGATAGCTCAGCGGATTAAAGCACCTGCTTAGGCAGATGTAGCAGGAGCCTGGGTTTGAGCCCCAGGGTGCCATGCATGCCCCAACCCTGGGGTTTGCTGAGACAGTGACTGAGACTGGGCATGATGGTGCGTGTTCCTGTAATTCCAGTACTTGGGAGGCTGAAACCAGGAGGATCACTACAAGTCAGATCTGTGTACTGAGACCCTGTAAACCCTGTACTAAATGCATTAAAAAAAAGAATAAGGAAAAACAAAACAACACTCACAACCCAGTCTAAGATTTGAATTTGAGCTTCATCTTAGGTGATTTCCACACTATTTTGTACAAACAGAATGGACAATAGGATAAGTATTACACAATAATTATCAATACTATGTAACCATCACAACTTCAGATTCTGAAATTCAAAGAAAGTAAGAAATAAATATAAACATAGGTCCTAATACTATAAACAGTAAAGACAATGGTTTTCTTGAGGACAGTTTTTTATTTATAAATAAAAAACAGATATAACAGAATGACAGTGGTTAAACTCTTCCTCAACCTTAAAACCACCTAATAAGAAAATAACAGGGAGTGTATTCCAGCAAGGGGTAGTATTTGAAAGGGGATAGGGGTGGGGTAATGGTAATTTGTCTTTTATTGTAACACAATTTTAAATTTTCATATTCGCTATGTTTTTGGAACAGTTTTCATAGTTTATCATAAATGGTAAAAAAGTTTTAGAAGGGCTGGTGAGATGGCTCAGTGGTCTAAAGCACCTACTTAGAACAAGCTTAGCCAAGTATAGGGACCACAGTTCAATCCCCCAGCACCACATGCCAGCCAGCCCCGCCCCCTGGTGGCCTGAGCTGGCCACACACACACACACACACACACACACACACACAAATAAATAAATTTAAAAAAAAAGTTTTAGGAAAAAAAAAAGCAACAAGTAGCCACAGAACTGTGTGTATTCCTACAAAGACCACTGCTCCTCCATCCTAGCACTTCCTCTGTGGAACAGAAGGGGAACAAGGGCAAATATCCACTACCAGCACTTACTCAGGGAGGCATCTCTTTCACTCTATTCCACATAGCTTAAAGAGACCATCTATTCTCAATACACAAGCTATTAAGAGAGGTAATTATCTACCACTCCCTCCCACATGTGGCTACTTAAATTTAAATCTCAATTAGAATGAAACACAATTTAAAACTGAACTCCTCAGTCCCTTGAGCCACATTTCAAGTGCTCAACAGCCACAGGTAGCTACCATATTTGACAGTATATAGAAATTTTCTAGCACTGCAAGTCCTACAGTCCAGTATTTTCCTTTTGTTTTTAAGAGATAACCAATATTAATTTTACCATGCCTAGTGCCTTAAAGCCATTTACACTGGTTACTTCTTCCTTTCAAATATGTATGCTTTATGTCATTTATTTCCTGTTCTAACCATAGTCTCCAGTACCATGTTGAACGGAAGTGCCAAGAAAGGTCATCCTTGTTCTATTCCTGATCTTATGAAAAGCTTTTAGTCTTTCATCGTTAAGTGCGATGACAGCTGTGACTTTTCATAAATGCTATCAAGAAGTTCCTGGGGCTGGGGATACAGCTCAGTGGCACAAGTGCCTGCACGGCAAGTGCAAGATCCTGAACTCAATTCCTAGTACCCTCTCCCAGAGAAAATTAGTTCCTGTCCAGTTCTACTTTACTATTTTATCTCAGAGATATAATTTCTCAAATGCATTTTGTGTCCATTTATTTGATCACCTGGAATTTTATCCTTTATTTTATGATACAGTGTATTAACTGACTTTCAATATTAACCATCAGTCTTTCTCTCTCTCCCTCCCTCCTCTCTCCCCTCCCTTCCTCCCTCATGCTCACTCATGCGTGTTCTCTCTCTCTCTCTCTCTCTCTCTCTCTCTCTCTCTCTCTCTCTCCCCCCTCTTTCCCTCACCCTCCATCCTCCCCTTCCCCCCTTCTCCCTGATTCTGTCTCGATGTGATTCTCAGTCGGGTCTCCCTTGTACTCTACCTTTCTGGTTTCACTGGAGACTTCACACAGGCATGGAACTTCTGCTGGCACTGGTTCAAATTTTTAACAACTTAGGAGGACCCTGAGCAGCCTGTGGGATGCAGGAGAGTTGCAATCTGTGGGGCCACTGCATGCAGGCACAGAACTTTCCTGGTGCCATTTAAGAACTTTGCAGGACTCTGGTTGATTACTGGGAGCTTTAAAAATGCCAAAACAGGGGCAAAAGGCAATCTCAATCCTCTAGCCCACCCAGAACAAATCCAGGAGACAAAAACATTCAAGAATTTGGAAATCACACACATGAAATCTCTGAAATGATAACAACTGAAGTAAAGAAACAAGTCCAGCACCCTTTGGAACTGGAAATGCAACTCTTGGGATCAGAGGCTACAGAACAGGAGGAAGAGGTGGCTGGGGAGGTCCCAGCGATGTGACCAGGGAACCATCGCTTGTCTTTTTGTCTCTCCCGCTGCCTCCTGTCTCAAAAATTAACTTTTTTTTTAAACTCTTAAAAAAAAAAAAGCAAAAAAGCCACCTGCTCCTCACACCTTCCCCTTTCTCTCAGCTGTCCAGTCTGTGAGGGAGCCCAGGGTGGCCGCTCCACCGTCAGGCCAAACCCTGGCCTCCTCAGGCCACCCCCGCCCGCTGCTCCCATGCATCCCTTGTACACTGGGGCTGCCACCATGATTGGTGAGATCACTTCCACTGTGTCCTTCATGTCCAAGTTCCTCTGCATCAAGACAGCTCTAGACCTTCAGCCAGAGCCTGCAGGAGCTACTGGCAGAACATTATAAACATCACTGGTTCCCAGAAAAGCCATGCAAGGCATCAGGTTACTGTTGCATGTGCATCAACCATAAAATGGATCCTCTGATTGGACAAGCAGCACAGCGGAGTGGACTGAGCAGTCAGGAGCTGTTCAGGCTTCTCCCAAGTGAACTCACTCTCTGGGTTGACCCCTATGAAGTGTCCCACAGAATCAAAGATGGCTCCATCTTTGTGCTGTATGAAGCCTCACCAGCAGGAGGCAGCACTCAAACAGGCTCCAATGTCCAAATGGTAGACAGCAGGATCAGCTGTAAAGAGGAACTTCTCTTGGGCAGAATAAGTCCTTGTTTACAATATGATACGGGCTGTGGATTGAGCATCTTATAATGGATAGATAAATTTGATTTTTGCTTTGGATGGGCTCCTCTTCGGGATGGATTCTGGAATTTAAACCAAGTCACAGCTGTGAAGATCTAGCACAAGATAGAGTGGTAATTTTTTTTTTTTTTTCTAAGTGACAGTGTCATTTGACCCAGAGCCCAGCATGTGAGTGAGACGACCCAGGGCCTGCTGCATCCTCATTCGACCCAGAGTCCAGGCCCGGTGTGTGAGAGAGACGACCCAGGGCCCAGGGGACCCTGATTTAAGCCAGAGCCTAGGCCCAGCATGGAACCTGCAGCAGAACTCCCTGCAAAGAGGCTAGAGGCAAAACCCACCCAGCTGATTCAGGAGCAGAACATCTTGCCAGAGTGGCCCAGAGGGTTCAACTCCAAGGGCTGCAACAGGAAGAAGTGGAGCACAGCAGCCAGACCCAAGGCACACCCACCTGGACAAATTTGAACTTGGTAGATCTGGACCTGGTGCTAAGGT